>NC_134355.1:268049255-268178819 GCF_048569485.1 Anomaloglossus baeobatrachus
GACACATACTCCTTGCTATCATCCTGCCCACTAAAGGGGTTCATGGAGGACTTGTTAACCATCCTTGAGAGGGCAGTAACAGAGGGTACCATAACCAAAAAGATCATGGATGGCCTTCTGACAAAATTTCCCACTGTTCCTACCTTCTACCTGTTGCCAAAGGTGCACAAGGATCGACTGAATCCCCCTGGCCGTCCAATTGTCTCTGGCATGGGAGGGCTTTGCGATCCGGTGTGTAAATTCATCGAATACTACTTAAGACCACTAGTTGAGACCTTGCCCTCCTATGTCAGAGACACTATGGACATTTTGAAACAGGTGGATGGATTACATCTCGATCCTTGTGCACTTTTGGTGACTGCCGACGTGGAGTCCCTGTACACATGTATTGACCATCGGGATGGAATGAGGGCAGTTGACTTTTTTCTGAGGATGAGTAATATGGACATGGCACTATGTGATCTGGTTTTGGAGCTGCTGTGGTTTATTTTAACCCATAACTTCTTTACCTTTAGGGACAAGTTCTATTTACAGCAGCGGGGGACCGCGATGGGGGCGGCGTGTGCGCCATCCTATGCATGCCTGTTCCTAGGTTTCTGGGAGCTGGAGGTATTTCGGGGTGGCGCCCACGCCCCCTCCCTCGTCTCGGGATGGTTCCGCTACATAGATGACCTACTCATTGTGTGGCATGGGACCATCCCAGAACTGCAGGAATTTATGTCCGACCTCAACCGCAACAGCCTCAATATCAGATTGACATATAAGTACAATCGATCATCCGTCGATTTCTTGGATATTCGACTCTTAGTCCAGGAGAATGGTAGGATTGAGACGGATGTCCATAGGAAGGAGACGTCTGTCAACTCACTCCTCCACGCATCTTCGGCACACTTAACCTCCACCATCAGGGCGGTCCCTAGGGGCCAATTTTTGCGGATGCGACGCATTTGTTCCACTGACCCGTTTTTTGAACAACAGGCATCGGATTTAAGAAAAAGGTTTTTGGAAAGGGGGTATAGTAAGCGTTCTATCAATGATGGTTATAAGCGGGCTAAGAAATGCCAACGCAGTGATCTTTTGAACCCCAATATTAAGGGAAGAGGGGAAGAAGAAGTAAACCCACCAGTCCGTTTCATTTCCACATTTAACCACCAGTGGAATAGAATGCGGACAATTTCATCACATCACTGGTCTATTCTTACTACTGAACCCTCATTGGCCCTGTCTTTGCCGTCTGAACCTCTAATGACGGCTCGTAGGGGTAAAAATCTTCGAGACCTACTTGTGCGTAGTCACTACGTGGTAAAGCAGCCCAGCATTCCCGGGGTAGGTAAACCTCGGCTGGGCTGCTTTCCATGTGGTGACTGTATGGGATGTAAGAACATCATCCGTGCTACCACCTTCATGTCATCTGAAGGCAAACGGGAGTTTAAGATCAAGAGATACATTTCTTGTAAATCAACACATGTCATCTACTATGCCACATGTGCATGTGGATTAATCTATGTGGGTCTGACATCACGTGAGCTACGTGTTCGTACTCGCGAACATGTGAGGGACATCATGGCAGCACGTGATGTGGAGGACATAACCACTTTGAAAACTCTTCCCCGACATTTTCTCAGGTTCCACGATTGCAATCCAAAATGTCTTAAGATCAGAGGTATTGACTGCATACACGGAGGTATCCGTGGAGGTGACCTACAACGGCGCCTTGCACAAATGGAATGTAGATGGATTGTGCTCGTGGGATCTGTTGCCCCTAATGGCCTCAATGAGAGGCTCTCCTTTGCCCCTTTCCTATAATGTGATGTCCTGCCTTGGTTACCACCGTCCTTTTATTTCCCCACTTTATTTCCCCATTTTATTTCCCCATTTCTCATTTACTACTTCTTATTTACTATTCATTATTTTCTGTTGTATATATCTTTCCATCCATGTCTCTAACATCTTGGCGTGCTGTACTATTTTGTCAATTGACGATAATATTTGTTCTTCTTTTCCATACTTTTTATTAATGTGTGTGTTTTTTCCTTTTTTCTTTTTGTTTTTAGCGCTGTGGTTCATCTGTTACTGGATTTTTTTCTTCCACGTTACATATTACATGTGTACCTGACTACGGATCATGAACATTATGTCTGGGGACTATGGAGAAGCTTCAGCCCGACACCTGATGCTTGTACATTTTCATGCACTTACATATGTGTTTTTCGTATTAAGATGCGGCTGTTGTTGTCTATGTCTCCTATCATTGACCTTTCCAATATGATCCTGGTCGGCATCCCCTCTGGATGCGACCGTCCCACGTTGGTATCTGTGGAAGTGCATTCAAACGTTGGTGACACAGTGCGCATGCGCGCTCGACCTGCGTTGCCTGGTGATTGCTGATGCCTCCATCGAGTGACTGGCCGGATGTGACGTCTGAAGGGGTTTTCCCTCCCGGACCTTGTCACTGGAGTGCTGACGCAATTTCCGGGCGACCCATTCGGGCCAACTGCGCATGCGCTATTACGTATGTCGCCATCGCGCGAATTCCGATCAGCTGTTCTATATGTATTTATACTCTGGGAAACACACCACCTATTGCGACCCCCAGTGAAGAAGCCCTCGCGAAACGCGTTGGGGTCTGTGGAGCTGCACTTCCGTCTGCTGATTCGGTTATTATGGGTACGTGTCCCTGCTCACTGTTATTGTTCTGACCTGCAAATTTATATGTATCTTGCCATGTGCTAGGGGTCTATTTCCTCCCCGGCTTTATTCTTGTCAGGCATGGTGCTTGTGTGCTGGGCACTCATTATACCACCTTTTGTGCCCAGTATTCATGCACTAGGCAGCACCTTACTGTGGTTTATATGGTAATTTTTTGCAGGCTTTGAGCTGATTTCTGAATTATTACTTGGTGACACAGGTCCCCCAGCCACTATTTGATGCACTTTTTGTACATTTTCAGCAGTGGTATGCAGCTCCCCGTTTTTTGTATCCCCTCCAGCACTCCATCTTTGAACCTCTTTTAATCTATGTGTTTTTTATACAATTGATCAATAAACTTGTATATTTCTTTGCATTAAGGTAGTGTCAGTGACTCTCTTTTTTCTGGTTTTTGATACTTATGGAGTCTCTACCAGGGATTTATTATTATTTTTGTTAGCCTATATAGGGGTTATGGTGATCGGAGGTGATCACCAAAAATCTCCCCCGTTTGTTTAGATGTTGTTTATATTTAAGATAATTCTTGGCCCAATCTTGACGTTTTATCTTATGTTTCTTGTTCAAAGGTGGTCGTATTTCAGCCTTTCTTACCTTGGCCATGTCCCTGAGTATGGCACACCTTGTGCTTTTTGATACTCCAGTAACGTTGCAGCTCTGAAATATGGCCAAACTGGTGGCAAATGGCATCTTGGCAGCTTCACGCTTGATTTTCCTCATTTCATGGGCAGTTATTTTGCGCCTTTTTTGCCCAACACGCTTCTTGCGACCCTGTTGGCTATTTGCCATGAAACGCTTGATTGTTCGGTGATCACGCTTCAAAAGTATGGCAATTTCAAGACTGCTGCATCCCTCTGCATCTCACAATTTTGGACTTTTCAGAGCCCGTTAAATCTCTCTTCTGACCCATTTTTCCAAAGGAAAGGAAGTTGCCTAATAATTAAGCACACCTTATATAGGGTGTTGATGTCATTACACCACACCCCTCCTCATTAAAGAGATGCACCTGATCACCTGATTTACTTAATTGGTAGTTGGCTCTCAAGCCTATACAGCTTGGAGTAGGACAACATGTATAAAAAGTATCATGTGATCAAAATACTCATTTGCCCAATAATTCTGCACACAGTGTACATTGCTAGTGGCCCTTGCAAATAGTTACAAAGCAGTACTCTAGCATTTATTGCTGCCTGATACACTAAACACACTGTTCCTGTTTCCACAATATTTAGGGGTTCACAGCCTAACTTGTGCCTTCCGTCTACAACAGCCACATTAATACATTGCTAGTAGCCTTTGCAAATGCAAAGCAGGACTACCATTTTGTGCTGACTGGTACAAGTAATCACTTGTACTTTTTCCCCAATATTTTTAGAGTCAAAGTTCGCTTGGCTTGAGCCATCAACATCTGCAAATATGTCACCAAAACCCAAAATGACAAAAAAATCCAGTTGTTAAGGGACAGGAATGTGGACGTGGGTGTTGTGTTGTAAGTGGTGGGTGACAGGGCACTGAGTCTGTGTTAGGTCAGAAGAAGCTTGATGCATCCACTATGTTCCTTGCAAATTTACCAGTCTGGAATGTAAATGTGTGTGGAAGCCAAAGAGCGAGAGCAGATTCTTTCTTAGATGGCAGGCAACAAAGCCTCTTCACATTTGTCAAGCAGCAACAAATCTCCCAAGACCACATAGTCTACTGTGGATACACAGGAGACTGTCCCATCCAATTTTCAATCTGGTTCTCCTTCGTCCCTCCATCATCAGTCACAGGACACATATGACCCCAAGCTTGGCCACTCTGAGGATCTGTTTTGTACATATCCTTTGGTTGGCTTTGGCCTCTCATCGTGCAGCATTGAATCGGGACGAAAGGAGGTGGTGTGTGTTGATGCGCAAGTATCTGAAGACCTACGGCCAGAAAAAAGCCACTTTGAGGAACCTGATTTACTGTCTCCAGAGGTGGAGGCTGATGATGATGACACATAGTTGCCATCAGGTCAGCCTACAATCACAAGTGGGAAGGAAGATGAAATGGAAGATAAGGAGGTCGATGAGTCCACTGATCCGACCTGAACCGTTGACATGCATAGTCAGCACAGCAACACAGAGGAAGATGGATATGTAGCACCAACACAGGCACCAAGGAGTAGTGGTTTGACCAGAGTGAGAACTGGGTCAACTGTTCCCAAGAGCACCCCCACTGTGTCAGGGCAAGGGGGCGCTCAGCCGCAGTCTGGAAGGTTTTTTTCTGACGGTCCTTCAGAGAAAAACATTGCAATCTGTAGCATCTCCCATACCAAGTTGAGCAGAGGCCATTGAAAAGGCAACCTGAACACCACCAGTATGCGGAACCGCATGGCAGCCAAACACCCCAGTAGGTGGGCAAAACAACAGGGTACCAAATTTGTTTCTGCGGGTCAAACCACTCCCATGTCGTCTGTGCTGCGTCCCTCACAATCTGCTGTCCAGGAAGCAGGCACTCATACATCCTGCGCACAAGGTGCAACTGCACAGATGCAGCAAACATCAACTACATACATTTCCTTGTCCCAGCAAAGCACCCAGTTGTCTGTGCCTGAGATCTTGGAAAGAAAGCGTAAATACCCAGCCACTCACCCACAGGTATAAAATGTAAACTCGCACATTGCCACAATGCTAGCCGTGGAGATGTTGCTATTTAGGCTTGTGAAAACAGTGTTTCCATGATCTCTTGGCTGCGGCTTCCCCATGATACAGTGTTCCCAGCCACAATCTGTTGTGCCGTCCCCGCATTACGCAAGCACGTGTTAAAGAATCTCAAACGTGCTCTGACCAATACCTTAACCAGGAAAAGGAAAGTCCACCTACGAACAGACACGTGGACAAGTTGTTGTGGACAGGGACAATACATATCTGTCATGTCACATTGGTTGAACCTGGTGGATGCTGGGACAAAGTCACAAACTGTAACATCACACATGCTACCCACGCCAAGAGTAGCGGGCCCAACTTCTACCAGCGTTTCTGCCTTATCATATGCCACTTCCTGTCTTCCCTCCTCCTCCTCCTGCTCTTCATCCTCTGCTGAATTACCCTCCCTATCACTGCCAAGCTGGGAGCTGTGCAGCAGCACATCGGAAAGGCGCCAACATGCTCTGCTGAAGCTGATCTGTTTAGGTCACAAAACACACACTGCAGCAGAACTGTGGCAAAGCATAAAAGAGCACACCAAACAGTGACTCTCCCTGCTGCACCTCCAACCCGGTCTGGTCGCTTGCGATAATGGGAGTAACCTGGTGGCGACTTTAAAGATGGTACATATGCCATGCATGGCTCACATGCTGCACCTACTTGTTCAGAAATTTCTGAAAACATACCCTGAATTCCCATACCTACTTGAGAAGGTGCACCGTGTTAGCGCCTATTTCCGCCATTCCTCTACCGCTTTTGCTGGTCTTACAGCAACGCAAAAGCACTTGAATTTGCCAGGTCACCGACTCATGTGCAACCTGCCCACACAGTGGAACTCTCCATATCATATGTTGGCGAGGATTAGTGAGCAGCAGAGGGCAGTAGCTGAATACCAGCTTCAACATGTCCATCAGTCTGAGAGTCAGCCACCACACATAACTGTAAAGTGGGTGTGGATCGCTGACATTTGTGAGGTTCTTAAACTACTGAGTACTGAGTACTGCACCAAGCTCGTGAGCTTTGATCAGGCTATTGTCAGCTTAACCATCACTACATAATCTCAAAGAGGAAGCTTTGAGTGCTTAGCATCTGGCTATGGACCCAGATTTCTCAATGGGTGATGATACTACCCAGCCCAGCCAATATTCTGAGGCAACATTGAGTGATAGGGAGGATGAGGAGGGAGAGGACTTGTTTTTCTGTGCTAGCGAGGTGACTCCCAATGCTACACAAGGGACTCTCAACCCCAGCTTCATGCCTGTCAAGCATGAATGGGCTGCAGAGAAGGAGGTGGGGAGGAGGAGGCGAGTCAGCATGAGGAGAGAATGGGTATTGTTCCTCCTGGTGGGAACACAGAACCTTTGCCTGTTTGCAGCTTGGTCGACATGGCACAGTTCATGTGTAAGTGTCTGTGGCAAGACCCTCGCATGATACACATTTTATCCAGCAACCTGTACTAGTTGGCCATCTTTTTGGACCCACGGTACAAGGAGAAATTTCCTTCTCTCCTTTTGGAGTCACCAAAGGGTTGCACAATGGAATCCTTCAAGAGGGTTGTTGTAGATCAGTTGCTGAAAACATCACCCTCAGACAATGCTGGCGGAAGAGTTACTGGCTCTTTTCAACACCAAGTATTAATGGGGAGAGACACCAACACCAGGTTCAACAGAGGTGGGGGGAAAATGTGCGCAAACTGAGACATTTTCAAAAAATTAGGACATCAGAAACCGCTATCTGTGCCTGTAACAATGCCAAGGAGGGAGAAGTTGCTCAACATGGTCAAGGGGTATTTAAGTGACCATACCTGCATCCTTTCTGACGCTTCAGTTCCCTTTAATTATTGGGTGTCCAAACTGAACACTTGGCCTGAGACTTCAAAACCCTAATGTCTTTAAGAGATACTCTTAGGAAACTTTTGGCTAACAAGAACTCGCTTCATGAATTGGTTGATTCTCTCTTTTGCAAATTGGATAATGCCCTGACTTGGAGCACAAAAAATATTTATCATCACCTTTTAAGCGATTTGAGCTTTAATAAGCTGAAATACATGGTGGAGTGGGAAAAAGAGCTTGGAATGGCGTTTTCAGAGGAAGATTGGTTTCACTCTCTTAAAGCAACTAACTCTTCTTCCTTGTGTGCTTCTCTTCTGGAAACTCATTTCAAGATAACTTCTCGCTGGTACTACACTCCAACTAGGTTGCATAAATGTAATCCTTCCATTTGCCCATTATGTTGGAGAAATTGTAAAGGCATTGGGAGTCTGTTACATATCTTCTGGGAATGCCCAGTGTTGAAGCCTCTCTGGGAAAAAATATCAAATCTAATCAATAGTTACTCATTTAGATATTGTTTTGACACCCCAGTTAGCTCTCCTTTCTCTTTATCTAGATTCATTAAGCCCTTCCTATAAATCTTTAATCATCCACATTTTCCTAACTACAAAATCATTAATTGCCTCTCATTGGAAAAACCCTCTGCCCCCTGATATAACCCTAGTAACAAACTCAATAAAACAACATAATGAATTTGAGAGAAGACACGGCACTTTAAATAATTGCTTTCCTAAATACCATAAACAGTGGAACCTCTGGAATGAGTACCTCCAGAGTATTACGTAACTTATTTGTCTTATCGCTATGGATAATTAGCTTATTTTCGGTTTTTAAATACATGTTCATTATATGAAATACCTTCTTGCCTACTATTCCCATGATTTAATTATATATTGTGGTCATTTACTTTATGGGTTTTTGTAACTCAACATAGTTATTTAAGGTTATATAAAGGTTAGTTTGTGCACTATTGTATTGTTAGTTGTTTTTTTTTTTTTGTTTTTTTTTAATATAGTTCTCCTATGTCCCTCTTTTCTTTTTCTCTCCTTCCCCCTTCCACTTAACCCAACCAATAAAACTATTTGACCTCCAACTTCCTATTTCCTTTCACTCTCCTCCCTTCCTTATGATCTAGGTATAGATTATATTAAGTTTGTTGTTAATCTGTAATTTATGTGCATTATTTAAATAATTTCTATGATATTACTTTTCCCCCTTTAATTGTTAAACCCTTTAAAGGGAACCTGTCATCAGAAATTTCGCTATAAAGCTAAAAGTTCCCCCCTCTGCAGCTCCTGGGCTGCATTCTAGGAAGCTTCCTATAGTTTTTGTGGCACCTTTTATCCCAAAATAAACACTTTGTAAACTGGTACCTTTTCTTATGCAAATTTCATAAATTTTCCATGGGGGCGGGCTGCCTGTGGTCCGTTGCTGTTCCTCCAGCAGATTTACGCCGCCCCCGAACGCTGATTTTGAAAGCTCAGGACACCGCCCCTGGGTGCCCGTGGTCCCGCGCATGCGCTGTTCCACTGTAGCGGTGCCGTGCACTGTGTGCACGTGTGACCGCTGTGACGCTTTGCGCGGGCACGAGGTTATGGGCGGCGCTGTTAGTGTCATCAGTAAGTGCCGCCCATAACCTCGTGACCGCACTTTCCCCCTATTCCTCCAGCGTTGCGCTCGCTGGCCTGATGCCCGGACGTCCCCTCCTTCCCATGCTGCTCAGCAGCAGGAAATAGATGAGAGGAGCGGACGGAGCAGGAGAGCTCAGGTTACGGGGAGACGCGACGAGCATCAGAGCGACGTACACAGTAAAAAAAACATGTAAAATCAGTCACACATTGTCATCTGTAACGTCAAAAGCACTAAACCTTTTTTTTTTTGTCTCCAACTCGCTGACTCTCCCTCTGTTTCTATATCTCTACCTTCACACTCTTTTTTTCTGTTTTTCTCACTCCGTTTGACTCTGTATTTGTCTATTTCTCTTTATATATCCCTCTCTTTCTCTCTATCCCTCTATATTTCTATTTCTTTCTCTGTCTTTGTCTCTCTCTGTTTCACTGTTTGCATTTCTCTGTTTATTTCTCTCTATTTCTCTATTATTTTTCTCTATCTCTCTTTATCCATCTCTTTCTTTCCCCCTCTTTTCCCCCCTCTTTTTTCCCCCCTATTTTTCCCCCCTCTTTCTCTATCCACTGCTTTTCCCCACTCTTTTCTCCCCTCTCATTTTTTTCCATCTCACTCTGTTGCACTCTTTGCATTTCTCTGTTTATTTCTCCTCTTTCACTCTATTTCTCTCTATCCCTCTCTCTCTCTTTTTTTTCTCTTTCTCTATCCCTCTCTAACACCTCTCTTTTTACCTCTCTTTATCACTCTGTTTCACTATTTGCATTTATTTCTATGTCCATTTCTCTCTCTTTTTCTCTATACCTCTCTCTATCCCTCTCTTTTTCTCTCT
This sequence comes from Anomaloglossus baeobatrachus, assembly GCF_048569485.1. Classification (NCBI taxonomy): domain Eukaryota; kingdom Metazoa; phylum Chordata; class Amphibia; order Anura; family Aromobatidae; genus Anomaloglossus; species Anomaloglossus baeobatrachus. The sequence continues at coordinate 268,058,918 of NC_134355.1, forward strand.
ATCCCTCTATTTCGCTATCTTACTCTATCCCTCTCTTTCTATTTCTCTTTCTTTTTCTCTCACTCCATTTCACTCTTTGTATTTCACTGTCTATTTCTCTTTCTCTGTCTTTCAATCTATCCCTCTCTTTCTATATTTTTTTTCTTTCTCTGTCCCTCTCTATATATATCCATCTATCTCTCTTTCATTCTGGTTTTCTCTATTTTTCTCTCTCCCTCTGTTTCACTGTTTGTATTTATGTCTGTTTATTTCGTTCTCAATCTATTCGTCTGTTTCGTGCAATTTCTATTTCTCTCGTTTTTCCTGTCTCTTTTTTTATTTCTCTTTTTCTCTCTCCCTCTGTTTCACTCTGTTTTTATTTCTTTGTTTTTTTCTCTATCCTTCTGGCTATCCCTCGCTTTCTGTATATCTTGCCCTTTATTTGTCTGTCTCTCTCTTTGTCTCTATTGCTCTCTTTATCTCACTATTTTTCTTTATTTCTCTTTCTATGTTGCTCTCTCTTTGTCTCTCTATTTCTATCTCTCTTTCTATCTCTGTTTCTCTCTGTGTATCTCTCTATCTCAATGTTTCTGTGTGTGTCTCTCTGTGTGTCTCTTTATCATTTTATCTGTCTATTGACGGCAAAGTAGCGGAAGGCAAGTTTGTTACTTTGCAAGCAGAAGAGAAGAACAGAAGAGAAGAAAAGAGAAAAGTAAAATAAAAATAAATACACAACTATAAACACATATACAAAAAGAATTAATAAAATATTAATGTTATGGCACATCTCTCATTTTTGTTAGATCTATCCATCATATTTATCCCTCTATTAAATATGTACACCAATATGTCTCTCTACCTCTGTCTATATCTCTCGCTCTCTATATATGTCTCTGTTACCTTCTAGATTTCTTTCTACCTTTCTCTCTCTGTTGCGCTCTTTCTCCCTCTCTATATATTGTTAAATTCATGTCTCTTATTGTCTCTCTCTTTCTCTCTATCTCTATTTCTCTCGCTGTTTCTCTCTGTCTCTTTCCCTCTCTATCTGTCTATATCTCTCCCTGGCTCTATTTCTCTTTCTCTGTCGCTCTCTATGTCTGTATTTCTTTCTCTCTCTGTCGCTCTGTGTCTCTTTCTCCCTCCCTCTTTTTATAGTCATGTCTCTCTCTCTCTTTCTCTTTTTCAATATCCCTCCTCTCTCTTTATCTGTGTCTATCTCTCTTCCTTTCTCCCTCTCTATCGCTGTCTATATCTTTCTCTCTCTCTTTCTCTATATTTCTCTCACTATCTCGCTCTATTTCTCTTTCTCTTTGTCACTCTCTCGGTCTTTCTCTCGCTCTCTCTCTTTCTATATTTATCTATGGCTATCACTATTTATTTCTATTTCACTTTCTCTTTGGCGCTCTATCTCTATTTCTGTCTATGTGTGTCTCTGTCTCTTTGTGTGTCTCTGTGTGTCTCTCTGTCTCTGTGTCTATGTCTTTCTGTGTCTCTGTCTCTGTGTGTCTGTCTCTCTGTGTGTCTCTCTGTCTCTCTGTGTGTGTCTCTATGTCTGTCTCTCTATGTGTCTCTGTCTCTGTGTGTCTCTCTGTCTCTCTATGTGTGTCTCTGTCTCTCTATGTCTGTCTCTCTGTCTTTCTATGTGTCTCTGTCTCTCTGTGTGTCTCTCTATGTGTGTCTCTGTCTCTCTGTCTGTCTCTCTATCTGTCTCTCTGTGTGTCTCTCTGTCTCTCTATGTGTGTCTCTGTCTCTGTGTGTCTGTCTCTCTGTGTGTCTCTCTATGTGTGTCTCTGTCTCTCTATGTCTGTCTCTCGTTCTCTCTGTTTGTCTCTGTGTGTCTCTCCGTGTGTGTCTCTCTGTCTCTCTTTGTCTCTCTCTCTCTGTCTCTATGTCTGTCTCTCTACCTCTGTCTATATCTCTCACTCCCGATATGTCTCTGTTACCTTCTATATTTATTTCTTTCTCTGTCGCACTCTCAGTTTTTCTCCCTCTCTATCCATTATTAAATTCATGTCTCTTTTTCTCTTTCTCTATTACTCTCGCTCTTTCTCTCTGTCACTCTCTTTGTCTCTTTCTACATCTCTCTGTCTATATCTCTCTGTCTCTATTTCTCTTTCTCTGTCGGTCTCTATTTCTTTCTCTCTGTCGCTAAGTCTCTTTCTCCCTCTCGTTTTATATTCCTGTCTCTCTATTTCTCTCTTTTCCTATATCCCTCCTCTCTATTTCTCTTTCTTTCTCTCTGTCTCTTTCTCCCTCTCTATCTCTGTCTACATCTTTCTCTCTTTCTCTATTTTTCTCTCACAATTTCTCTCTATTTCTCTCTCTTTGTCGCGCTCTCTCTTTCTGTCTCTGTCGCTCTCTTTCTCTTGCTCTCTTTCTATATGTCTCTGTCTATCACTATTTCTCTGTTTCTATTTCACTTTCTCTTTGTCGCTCTATATTTCTCTCTTTATGTCTCTCTGTGTCTGTCTCTCTGTGTCTGTCTCTGTGTCTCTGTCTCTCTGTGTCTGTCTCTATGTCTGTCTCTCTATGTGTCTCTGTCTCTGTGTGTCTGTCTCTATGTGTGTCTCTCTCTATGTCTGTCTCTCTATGTGTCTCTGTCTCTGTGTGTCTGTCTCTCTGTGTGTCTCTCTGTGTGTCTCTGTCTCTCTGTGTCTGTCTCTCTATCATTTTATCTGTATATTGACGGCAAAGTAGCGGAAGGCAAGTTTGTTACATTGCAAGCAGAAGACAAGAACAGAAGAGAAGAAAAGAGAAAAGTCAAATAAAAATAAATACACAACTATAAGCACATATACGCCAAGAAATAATAAAATATTAATGTTATTGCACATCTCTCCTTTTTGTTAGATCTATCCTTCATATTTATCCCTCTCTATTAACCTGTATCTACACCTATATGTCTCTTTACATCTGTCTATATTTCTCGCTCTCTATATATGTCTGTTACCTTCTAGATTTCTTTCTATCTTTCTCTCTCTGTTGCGCTCTTTCTCCCTCTCTATCTATCTTTATATTCATGTCTCTTTTTCTCTCGCTCTGTCTTTCTATCTTTCTCTATTTCTCTTTCTCTATTTCTCTGTCGCTCTTTCTCTATCGCTCTCTATATTTCTCTCGCTTCTTTTCTCTCTATCTGTCTCTCTTTCTCCCTCTCTCTCTCCGTCTCAATTTATCTCTCTCTTTCTCTCTCTTTTTCTCTGTCTATCACTATTTCTCTCTCTCTCTCTATTTCTATTTCTCTTTCTCCATCTTTCTTTATCTTTGTTGCTCTCTCTCTATTTCTTTCTCTCTCACTCTCTCTGTCGCTTTCTCCCTCTCTTTGTATATTCATTTCTCTTTCTTGTTCTCTCTCTTTCTCTCTATCGCTCTCTCTTTCTCTCTATCTTTCTCTCTTTCTCTGTCGCTCACTATTTCTCTTTATTTCTCTTTGTCAATCTTTGTTTATCTTTGTCGCTCTTTCTCTGTTTCCCTCTCTCTATTTATCTCTCTCTCTTTCTACCTCGATCTCTTTTTATATTTATTTCTCTTTATCTTTCTCTCTTTTCGCGCATTTTGATAGAAACCAAAGTAAAGGCATAAGGCTGGTATTCTCACACTGGTGAGCCCCACGTTATGGGGAGCCACCCACCCTGATAATTTCAGCCATCAGGCGCATGGAATTGCCGCATCCATTAGATGTCACAGTCCTGGGACTTTACCAGGCTCATCCCCAATTGCTCTGTTGCGGTGGCAAGAACGGAAATAAGGAGTTAATGGAAGTAGACCATAGCTGCCATCAAGTCCTAGGTTAATCATGGCAGGCGTCTTCCCGAGATACCTTTCATTATTAACCTGTAAGTTACATAAAATAAAAACACACAGCCCAAGAAAAACTTCATTTTGAGTAAAAAAACAAAAAAAACCAAGACCTCTTTAACCACTTTATAAACAACCAAAAACCAGGCCAGGTCCGGCGTAATCCACACGCTGTTACACGACGCTCTCAGATATGTTACATGAAGCTGACAGGAGCGTTCACAAACCATACCACTCGGTCAGCTTCACGCAGCAACTTAAGTGAGCCGCACGATCAACGATGACGTCAGTCACGTGACATGCGGCCACTGCTTCATCCTCCACCTGTGACAGCAAGTCGCCCGAGTGACTTAAGTGAGCTGCGCGATTGGCGATGATGTCACAGGTGAGTTGCGGTTTCCGGTGGAGGACTCCAGCTGGCCTCGGGTAAGCTGAGCAACGGAATCGCTGATCACGCTGATCACTTATGGGGATCTGCGGCCAGCGTTGAGTATTTTACGGGTGACCGATAATCAGGACGAGACACACAAACTGAGCTTGGGGATGACAATGAAGTCGGGTGAAGTTCATCCCAGTTCATTCTCATCGCGCGACTCTGTCTGCTGTCAGCGGGCATGTAGCAGAGCTAAATGACGTTGGACCGCACTGTCAAAAATGTTAGCAAAATGCATGCACAACGTATGCAAAATGTTTCCAAATGCATGCATTTTAGATACATTTTTTTTTTTAAACGCAGTGTTTACAGTTCTGAGGGTGCGTTAGTTTTCACCCGGCTCATAACGTAAGGTGCCCACATACCCTAAGGGGTACTTTACACGTTGCGACATCAATAGCATTTGCTATCGATGTCCAGCGCGATAGCACCCGCCCCCATCGTACATGCAATATCTTGTGATTGCTGCCGTAGCAAAAAAAAAATCGCTACGGCAGCGTCACACGCACATACCTGGTCGGCAAAGACGCTGTGACTGGCGACCAATCACTCCTTCAAGGGGGAGATGTGTTTGGCGGCACAGCAACGTCAGCGCGATGTCACTAGGCGGCCACCCAATAGAAGTGGAGGGGAGGATATGAAAGGGACATGACATCCCGCCCACCTCGTTCCTTCCGCATTTATGGTGGATGAAGGTAAGGAGATGTTTGTCGTTACTGCGGTGTCACACACAGCGATGTGTGACACCGCAGGAGCAACAAACAACATCATATCTCATGATGTAGCGACATTATTGAAATGTACGACGTTACACAGATCAGCGATTTTGAACGCTTCTGTGTTCATTCATCATCGAACTTAGGATTTACACGTTGCTATGTCGCTACCGGTGCGCCAAAAAGCAGCACTGAGTAGGCGTTGGACTGAGAGCAGAGTACAAGAAAACTTTAGTTTTGGTGTAACGATTTTTTTGGGCTATTATATACAGTATTCAAGGATGCCATAAATAAGGTTTCAATGATGATGGTGGCGGTAGAGCCATTGTGTGCGGTGATAATGGAGACGGTAGTGCCGTCCCCCATGATCACCGCGCACACCGACACTACTGGCCCCATCACCACACAAACACAAACACTGAGTGACGTCAGCGCTGATAGCGCAACTCAATTCAGTTGTTGCGTGAAGATGACAATCACCGGTCATGGTCTGTTAGCGCTCTCTGTCAGCTGCATGTAGCAGAGCTGGATGCGTTGTGGGACATAATGTGTATTATGCCGGAACTGGTCTGGTGTTTGTGTAGTAATACATTTTTTAAAATGTTTTTTTTTGTTTTTTATTTCAAATAAAGTATTTTTCCGGGTGTATGTGTTAATTTGCTTTCACTTACAGGTTAATCATTGGTGGTGTCTCATAGGCGCCTGCCATGATTAATCTAAAAGTTTGTGGCAGCTATGGGCTGCCATTAACTCATTATTACCACGATTGCCATCGCACAAGGGAAATTCAGGATGAGCCGGGTGTAGTCACGTGACTGTCGCATCTAAGCGATGCGGCAATTCAGTGTGGGTGCTGTCTGAAATTTTGAGGCTGGGTGGCTACCCATAATGTGGGGCTCCCCATACTGAGAATACTAGCCTTCAGCCGTATGGCTTTACTTTGGCAGTTATCCAGGTTGGGGGTTGACCGCACGTGTTTTCTTTCAATTATTAATTTATTGTATGGCACGTTATTGTGCCACCCACCGTTGGCTAGGATTGGTTGTAGTGAGACAGCTGTCACTCTGCGTGGGGGCAACTCATACTGAAACCAATCATATGCGACGTTGGACGGGGGAAGCGTTGATTACTCGATCAAATAGTGAGCGGACGGCATTTTCACAATACAAGCCGCCAGACCAGTGTGACTGGTGTGCATCGCCGCGCCGACAATTGATGAGTATGACATAGGGGAGAGAGGGGGGAAATAAAGGAGAGAGGGGAGAGATACAGAGATAGAGAGAGTGATTGATGTAAAGAGTAGATCTAAAAAAAAGAGATAATATTTTGATTGCACATCTTTTATGTTTTGTTATACTTCCTATATCTGCTTATAATACTGCATTTATTTATAAATAAATAGAAATAGAGAGCGACAAAGAAATAGTGAAATAGAAAGAGAGAAATAGTAATAGACAGAGCAAAATATAGAGAGAGATAGAAAGAAATATATAGACAGATAAAAAGAGATAGATAGAGAGCGCGACAAAGAGAAATAGATAGAATTAGTCTGAGACAGAAAGAAATATAGAAAGAGAAAGAATGACGGAGAGAAAAATAGAGATAGAGAGAGAGGGAGAAAGAGATACAGAGAGAAAGAGGGAGAAAGAGAGACAGAGACAAAAAGTGTGAGAAAAAGAGAGAGCGAGATAAAGATAGAAAAAGAGACAAAGACATAGAGAGACAGACAGAGACAGAGAGACACACACACAGAGAGGCACAAACAGATAGAGGCACAAACACTGAGAGAGGCACAAACACAGAGAGGCACAAACACAGAGAGAGGCACAAACACAGAGAGAGGCACAAACACAGAGAGAGGCACAAACACAGAGAGAGGCACAAACACAGAGAGAGGCACACACAGAGAGAGGCACACACAGAGACACAGACAGAGACACACACAGGGAGACACACAGAGAGACACAGAGAGAGACACAGAGAGAGACACACAGAGAGACAGACATAGAGAGACAGAGAGACACACATAGAGAGACAGAGAGACACACACACACAGAGACACAGAGACAGAGAGAGACAAAGAGAGACAGAGAGACACACACAGAGAGACACACAGAGACAAACAGAACGAGAGACAGACATAGAGAGACAGAGACACACAGAGACAGAGAGACACACAGAGAGACAGACACACAGAGACAGAGACACATAGAGAGACAGACATAGAGAGACAGAGACACACATAGAGACACACAGAGAGACAGACACACAGAGACAGAGACACATAGAGAGACAGACATAGAGACAGACAAAGAGAGACAGAGACAAAGACACAGAGACAGACACAGAGAGACAGACACAGAGAGACATAAAGAGAGAAAGATAGAGCGACAAAGAGAAAGTGAAATAGAAACAGAGAAATAGTGATAGACAGAGACATATAGAAAGAGAGCGAGAGAAAGAGAGCGACAGAGACAGAAAGAGAGAGCGCGACAAAGAGAGAGAAATAGAGAGAAATTGTGAGAGAAAAATAGAGAAAGAGAGAAAGATGTAGACAGAGATAGAGAGGGAGAAAGAGACAGAGAGAAAGAAAGAGAAATAGAGAGGAGGGATATAGGAAAAGAGAGAAATAGAGAGACAGGAATATAAAAAGAGAGGGAGAAAGAGACTTAGCGACAGAGAGAAAGAAATAGAGACCGACAGAGAAAGAGAAATAGAGACAGAGAGAGATATAGACAGAGAGATGTAGAAAGAGACAAAGAGAGTGACAGAGAGAAAGAGCGAGAGTAATAGAGAAAGAGAAAAAGAGACATGAATTTAATAATGGATAGAGAGGGAGAAAAACTGAGAGTGCGACAGAGAAAGAAATAAATATAGAAGGTAACAGAGACATATCGGGAGTGAGAGATATAGACAGAGGTAGAGAGACAGACATAGAGACAGAGAGAGAGAGACAAAGAGAGACAGAGAGACACACACGGAGAGACACACAGAGACAAACAGAGAGAACGAGAGACAGACATAGAGAGACAGAGACACACATAGAGAGACACACAGAGAGACAGACACACAGAGACAGAGACACACATAGAGAGACAGAGAGACACACAGAGAGACAGAGACAGATAGAGAGACAGACAGAGAGACAGAGACACACATAGAGAGACACACAGAGAGACAGAGACACAGAGACAGACAGAGAGACAGACATAGAGAGACAGAGACACACATAGAGAGACAGACAGACACACAGAGAGACAGACACACAGAGACAGAGACACATAGAGAGACAGACATAGAGACACACACAGAGAGACACACAGAGACAAACAGAGAGAACGAGAGACAGACATAGAGAGACAGAGACACACATAGAGAGACACACAGAGAGACAGACACACAGAGACAGAGACACACATAGAGAGACAGAGAGACACACAGAGAGACAGAGACAGCTAGAGAGACAGACAGAGAGACAGAGACACACATAGAGAGACACACAGAGAGACAGAGACACATAGAAAGACAGAGACAGACATAGAGAGACAGAGACACACAGAGAGACAGAGAGACACACAGAGACAGAGACACATAGAGAGACAGACATAGAGACACACACAGAGAGACAGAGAGACACACAGAGAGACAGACACACAGAGACAGAGACACAGAAAGACATAGACACAGAGACAGAGAGACACACAGAGACACACAAAGAGACAGAGACACACATAGGCAGAAATAGAGATAGAGCGCCAAAGAGAAAGTGAAATAGAAATAAATAGTGATAGCCATAGATAAATATAGAAAGAGAGAGACCGAGAGAGTGACAAAGAGAAAGAGAAATAGAGCGAGATAGTGAGAGAAATATAGAGAAAGAGAGAGAGAAAGATATAGACAGCGATAGAGAGGGAGAAAGGAAGAGAGATAGACAAAGATAAAGAGAGAGGAGGGATATTGAAAAAGAGAAAGAGAGAGAGAGACATGACTATAAAAAGAGGGAGGGAGAAAGAGACACAGAGCGACAGAGAGAGAAAGAAATACAGACATAGAGAGCGACAGAGAAAGAGAAATAGAGCCAGGGAGAGATATAGACAGATAGAGAGGGAAAGAGACAGAGAGAAAGAGCGAGAGAAATAGAGATAGAGAGAAAGAGAGAGACAATAAGAGACATGAATTTAACAATATATAGAGAGGGAGAAAGAGCGCAACAGAGAGAGAAAGGTAGAAAGAAATCTAGAAGGTAACAGAGACATATATAGAGAGCGAGAGATATAGACAGAGGTAGAGAGACATATTGGTGTACATATTTAATAGAGGGATAAATATGATGGATAGATCTAACAAAAATGAGAGATGTGCCATAACATTAATATTTTATTAATTCTTTTTGTATATGTGTTTATAGTTGTGTATTTATTTTTATTTTACTTTTCTCTTTTCTTCTCTTCTGTTCTTCTCTTCTGCTTGCAAAGTAACAAACTTGCCTTCCGCTACTTTGCCGTCAATAGACAGATAAAATGATAAAGAGACACACAGAGAGACACACACAGAAACATTGAGATAGAGAGATACACAGAGAGAAACAGAGATAGAAAGAGAGATAGAAATAGAGAGACAAAGAGAGAGCAACATAGAAAGAGAAATAAAGAAAAATAGTGAGATAAAGAGAGCAATAGAGACAAAGAGAGAGACAGACAAATAAAGGGCAAGATATACAGAAAGCGAGGGATAGCCAGAAGGATAGAGAAAAAAACAAAGAAATAAAAACAGAGTGAAACAGAGGGAGAGAGAAAAAGAGAAATAAAAAAAGAGACAGGAAAAACGAGAGAAATAGAAATTGCACGAAACAGACGAATAGATTGAGAACGAAATAAACAGACATAAATACAAACAGTGAAACAGAGGGAGAGAGAAAAATAGAGAAAACCAGAATGAAAGAGAGATAGATGGATATATATAGAGAGGGACAGAGAAAGAAAAAAAATATAGAAAGAGAGGGATAGATTGAAAGACAGAGAAAGAGAAATAGACAGTGAAATACAAAGAGTGAAATGGAGTGAGAGAAAAAGAAAGAGAAATAGAAAGAGAGGGATAGAGTAAGATAGCGAAATAGAGGGATAGAGAGAAAAAGAGAGGGATAGAGAGAGGTATAGAGAAAAAGAGAGAGAAATGGACATAGAAATAAATGCAAATAGTGAAACAGAGTGATAAAGAGAGGTAAAAAGAGAGGTGTTAGAGAGGGATAGAGAAAGAGAAAAAAAAGAGAGAGAGGGATAGAGAGAAATAGAGTGAAAGAGGAGAAATAAACAGAGAAATGCAAAGAGTGCAACAGAGTGAGATGGAAAAAAATGAGAGGGGAGAAAAGAGTGGGGAAAAGCAGTGGATAGAGAAAGAGGGGGGAAAAATAGGGGGGAAAAAAGAGGGGGGAAAAGAGGGGGAAAGAAAGAGATGGATAGAGAGAGATAGAGAAAAATAATAGAGAAATAGAGAGAAATAAACAGAGAAATGCAAACAGTGAAACAGAGAGAGACAAAGACAGAGAAAGAAATAGAAATATAGAGGGATAGAGAGAAAGAGAGGGATATATAAAGAGAAATAGACAAATACAGAGTCAAACGGAGTGAGAAAAACAGAAAAAAAGAGTGTGAAGGTAGAGATATAGAAACAGAGGGAGAGTCAGCGAGTTGGAGACAAAAAAAAAAAAAGGTTTAGTGCTTTTGACGTTACAGATGACAATGTGTGACTGATTTTACATGGTTTTTTTTTACTGTGTACGTCGCTCTGATGCTCGTCGCGTCTCCCCGTAACCTGAGCTCTCCTGCTCCGTCCGCTCCTCTCATCTATTTCCTGCTGCTGAGCAGCATGGGAAGGAGGGGACGTCAGGGCATCAGGCCAGCGAGCGCAACGCTGGAGGAATAGGGGGAAAGTGCGGTCACGAGGTTATGGGCGGCACTTACTGATGACACTAACAGCGCCGCCCATAACCTCGTGCCCGCGCAAAGCGTCACAGCGGTCACACGTGCACACAGTGCACGGCACCGCTACAGTGGAACAGCGCATGCGCGGGACCACGGGCACCCAGGGGCGGTGTCCTGAGCTTTCAAAATCAGCGTTCGGGGGCGGCGTAAATCTGCTGGAGGAACAGCAACGGACCACAGGCAGCCCGCCCCCATGGAAAATTTATGAAATTTGCATAAGAAAAGGTACCAGAAAAACTATAGGAAGCTTCCTAGAATGCAGCCCAGGAGCTGCAGAGGGGGGAACTTTTAGCTTTATAGCGAAATTTCTGATGACAGGTTCCCTTTAATAAAAATATTTTAACACTGAATAGTGACCACAGCTCTGGATGAAACAGAAGACTAAAATATGAAGTAACATCAGAATAGTAACTGCAGCTCTGGAGGTGACTGGAGGATAAGAAAAGCTGTAACAGCAGAATAAGGAATGAAGCTCTGGAGGTGTCTGGAGGATAATACATGATGAAACAGCTGAATAGCACTGGAGATGACTGGAGGAAAACATATGATGTAACAGCATAATAGTGAATGCAGCTCTGGAGGTACCTGGAGAATAAAACACGATGTAAAAACAGAATATTGACTGCAGCTCTTGAGGTGAGTGGAGGATAAGACACAATGTAACAACAGAATAGTGATTGCAGCTCTGGATGAAACAGAAGAATAAAATATGGTGTAACATGAGAACAGTGACTGCAGCTCTGGAGGTGACAGGAGGATAAGACACGAATGTACAGTGCCTTGTGAAAGTATTCGGCTCCCTTGAATTTTTCAACCGTTTCCCACATTTCAGGCTTCAAACATAAAGATAAAAATTTTAATGTTATGGTGAAGAATCAACAAGTGGGACACAATTGTGAAGTTGAACGAAATTTATTGTTTATTTTAAACTTTTTTTAAAAAATAGATCATTGAAAATTGGGGCGTACAATATTATTCATCCCCTTTACTTTCAGTGCAGCAAACTCACTCCAGGAACACAACAGGCAGGTCCGTGATACTGTTGTGGAGACGTTTAAAGCCGGATTTGGTTACAAAAAGATTTCCAAAACTTTAAACATCCCAAGAAGCACTGTGCAAGCGATCATATTGAAATGCAAGGCGTATCATACCACTGCAAATCTACCAAGACTCGGCCGTCCATCCAAACTTTCATCTCAAACAAGAAGACTGATCAGAGATGCAACCAAGAGGACCATGATCACTCTGGATGAACTGCAGAGAACTACAGTTGAGGTGGGAGAGTCTGTCCATATGATAACAATCAGTCGTACACTGCACAAATCTGGCCTTTATGGAAGAGTGGCAAGACGAAAGCCATTTCTCAAAGATATTCATAAAGTGTTGTTTAAAGTTTGCCACAAGCCACCTGAGAGACACAACAAACATGTGGAAGAAGGTGCTCTGATCAAATGAAACCAAAGTCGAACTATTTGGACACAACGCCAAACGATATGTTTGGCGTAAAAGCAACACAGCTCATCACCCTGAACACACCATCCCCACTGTCAAACATAGTGGCAGCATCATGGTTTGGGCCTGCTTTTCTTCAGGAGGGACAGGGAAAATGGTTAAAATTGATGGGAAGATGGATGGAGCCAAATACAGGACCATTATTGAAGAAAACCTGTTGGAGTCTGCAAAAGACCTGAGACTGGGATGGAGATTTGTCTTCTAACAAGACAATGATCCCAAACATAAGGCAAAATCTACAATGGAATGTTTCACAAATAAACTTATCCAGGTGTTAGAATGGCCAAGTCAAAGTCCAGACCTGAATCCAATCGAGAATCTGTGGAAAGAGCTGAAAACTGCTGTTCACAAACGCTCTCCATCCAACCTCCCTCAGCTCCAGCTGTTTACAAAGGAAGAATGGGCAAGAATTTCAGTCTCTCGATGTGCAAAACTGATAGACACACCCCAAGATACTGCAGCTGTAATCACAGCAAAAGGTGGCGCTACAAAGTATTAACTTAATTAACTAGTAATAATATTGCACGCCCCAATTTTCAGTTTATTTTTTTTAAAAGTTTGAAAGAAGCAATAAATTTCGTTCAACTTCACAAATGTGTCCCACTTGTTGTTGATTCTTCACCATAACATTAACATTTTTATCTTTATGTTTGAAGCCTGAAATGTGGGAAAAGGTTGAAAAATTCAAGGGAGCCGAATACTTTCACAAGGCACTGTAACAGCAGAATAGGGACTGTAGCACTGGAGGTAATTGGAGGAGAAGAGAAGATGTAACAGCAGAATAGTGACTGCAGCTCTGGAGGTGACTGGACGATAAGAGAAGATGTAATAGCACAATAAAGACTACAGCTCTGGGGTTGACTGTGAGATAAGACACGATATAGCAGCAGAATAGTGACCGAAGCTTTAGAGGTGACTGGAGGATGAGACATGATGTAATAGCAGAATAGTGAGCGCAGCTCTGGAGGTAATAGAAGGCTAAGGCTCTGTGCGCACTAGAAAAATTCTAGACCCTCTAAAAGATTCCCGCACCTGCGGTAAAAAAACGGACCAAAATCCGCATGCGGATTTGCTGCAGTTTTGGTGCGGATTTGTCGCAGATTTGTCGCGGTTTTTCCAAAGGTTGGTCCCTGCGGGTTTTTACCATTATCTATGGCAAAAAACGCAGGTACCTGCACATTAATTCCGCAGCAAAATCCGCAGTATGCGCAGAGCATTTTTTAATCCACATAGATGTAGCTGGAGAAGGACTGGAGAAATGTTAAACATTTTCTGCAGCAATCCTTCAGCGAATTCCGCCGGTAAATCCGCAGCGTGCGCACAGGGCCCAAGACATGATGTAAAATCAAAATAGTGACTGCAGCTCTGGAGGTGACTGGAGGATTAGACATAACATAACTGTAGAATAGTGACTGCAGGTGATTGCAGGACAAGACCTGATGTAACATTCGAAAAGTGATTGCAGCTCTGGAGGTGACTGGAGGAAAAGATATTACAGTTATAGTTAACAATAACTGCAGCTCTGGAGTTGACTGGACAACAAGACACGATGTAATAGTGGAATGGTGACTGCAGCTCTACAGGTGACACAAGGATAAAACATGATGTAACAGCAGAATAGTGTCTGCAGCTCTGCAGGTGACTGGAGGATTAGACATAACATAACTGTAGAATAGTGACTGCAGGTGACTGGAGGATAAAGGCCCCGTCACACACACACAGATAAATCTTTGGCAGATCTGTGGTTGCAGTGAAATCATGGACATATTGTTCCATTTGTACACAGCCTCAAACCTGGCACTGATTGTCCACAATTTCAGTGCAACCACAGATCTGCCACAGATCTGCCACAGATCTGCCACAGATTTATCTGTGTGTGTGTGTGACAGGGCCTTAAGACCTGATGTAACAGCAGAATAGTGATTGCAGCTCTGGAGGTGACTGGAGGATAAGATATAACATAGTTATAGTTAACCCTAGAACGCATACCTGGGGCCTCGCAGGCCTGCTAGGTTACTTGTTTTCTATGGTAGATTTCTATGGTTGCACGTTCTAGGGTTAACAATAGTTATTGCAGCTCTGGAGGTAAGTGGAGGATAAGACACAATTTAACAGCAGAACAGTGACTGCAGCTCTGGAGGAGACTAGAGGATAAGACAAGACAAGATGTAACAGTAGAATGGTGACTGCAGCTCTGGAGGTGAAGGGAGGATAAAACACGATGTAACAGCAGAATAGTGATCTCAGCTTTAGAGGTGACTGGAGGATGAGATATGATGTAACAAGAGAACAGTGACCGCAGCTCTGGAGGTAACAGAAGGCTAAGACATGATGTAACATCAGAATAGTGACAGCAGCTCTGGAGGGGATTGGAGGATAAGACATTATATAGCAATAGAATAGTGACTGCAGCTCTGGAGGTAACTGGAGGATAAGAGAAGATGTAACAGCAGAATAACAACTACAGCTCTGGAGGTGACTGGAGCATAAGACATGATGTAACAGCAGAATAGTGACTGCAGCTCTGGAGGTGACTGGAGCATAAGAGATGATGTAACAGCAGAATAGTGACTGCAGCTCTGGAGGTGAGTGGAGGATAAAACACGATTTAATAACGGAACAGTGACTGTAGCTCTGGAGGTGACCAGAGGATAAGACAAAATGTAGCAGTAGAATGGTGACTGCAGCTCTGGAGGTGATAGCAGGATAAGACACAATGTAAAAATAGAATAGTGACTGTAGCTCTAGAGGTGACTGGAGGATAAAACACGATGTAACAGCAGAATAGTTACCACAGCTTTAGAGGTCACTGGAGGATGAGACATGATGTAACAAGAGAATAGTGACTAGTAAAATAGTGACTGCAGCTCTGGAGGTGACTGGAGGATCAGACATTATGTAACAGTAGAATAGTGACTGCAGCTCTGGAGGTGACAGGAGGAAAAGAAACAATGTAAAAACAATAGTGACTGCAGCTCTGGAAGTGAGTGGAAAATAAGACACGATGTAACAGCAGAATATTGACTGCAGCAATGGAGTTGACTGGAGGAAAAGATATGATGTAACAGCAGAATAGTGAGTGCAGCTCTGGAGGTGACTGGAGCATAAGGCATAACATAACTGTAGAATAGTGACTGCAGCTATGGCAGTGAGTGGAGGATAAGACACGATGTAACAGCAGAATGGAATAGAAAAAGGGATAGAAAGATGATAGATAGATATAGGGATAGACAGCTGTTGTATACTGTATATAAGACATATCTTACACATCGCACATATACCCCGCACATAACACATGACATACATGACACACACCAGATCACACGCACTGCAGCCGGGCGCTGGTGAGATCGGCAGATGTTGCCCGCACAGTGTCGGCCATGTCTGATGTGGCGGGATATCTCAGGCCGTCTAGACGTACAGTATCGGCACTAGGTGTAAATCTAAAGATGGTGCCCAACCCGCCCCTCTCCTCCCTCTCCCCGAGGGTGCACGGTCTCGGCACTTGCTCCGGTGCTCCCCGGCCCTGACACACAGATATATATCTTCTTACACCTGTGTGTGATGGCCGCACAATAAGGCTAGTTTTACACATCCGTTTTTTGGCATCATAATCCAGTTTGTGCCTGATGCAACGGATCCGTCGCAGATTGTGTAAAAACTGATGTGACGGATCTAGCAAAAAACAGATCTTTTTTTTCTTTTATTTTCCGTGCCAAAAGGGAGAAAGAGCCCCCATCATCACCGCACACACCGGCACTACCGCCCCCATCATCACTGCACACACCCCGGCACTATCTCCCCCATCATCACCGCACATACCGACACTACCGCCCCCATCATCACTGCACACATCCCGGCACTACCTCCCCCATCATCACCGCACACACCGACACTACCGCCCCCATCATCACTGCACACACCCCGGCACTACCTCCCCCATCATCACTGCACACACCCCGGCACTACCTCCCCCATCATCACCACACACACCCCGGCACTACCTCCCCCATCATCACCACACACACCGACACTACCGCCCCCATCATCACTGCACACACCCCGGCACTACCTCCCCCATCATCACTGCACATACCCCGACACTACCTTCCCCATCATCACCGCACACACCGGCACTACCTCCCCCATCATCACCGTACACATCCCGGCACTACCTCCCCCATCATCACCGCACACCCCGGCACTACCTCCCCCATCATCACCGCACACACCGACACTACCTCCCCCATCATCACCGTACACATCCCGGCACTACCTCACCCATCATCACCGCACACCCCGGCACTACCTCCCCCATCATCACCGCACACACCGACACTACCGCCCCATCATCACTGCACACACCCCGGCACTACCACACCTATCATCACCGCACACACCGACACTACCGCCCCCATCATCACTGCACACACCCCGGCACTACCACACCCATCATCACCGCACACACCGACACTACCGCCCCCATCATCACTGCACACATCCCGGCACTACCACACCCATCATCACCGCACACACCGACACTACCGCCCCCATCATCACTGCACACACCCTGGCACTACCACACCCATCATCACCGCACAAACCAGCACTACCGCCCCCATCATCACTGCACACACCCCGGCACTACCTCCCACATCATCACCGCACACACCGACACTACTGCCCCCATCAGCACCGCACACACCAAGGCACTACCTCCCCCATCATCATCGCACACATGCAGGCACTACCTCCCCGTCATCATTGCATAAACCCCGGCACTAGCACTCCCATCATCACCGCACATACACCGGCACTACCGCCCCCATCATCACCGCACACACGCAGGCACTACCGCACCCATCATCACTGCACACACCCCGGCACTACTGCACTCATCATCACTGCACATACACCGGCACTACTGCACCATCATCACCACACACACACACGCAGGCACTACTGCACCCATCATCACTGCACACACCCCGACACTACCACACCCATCATCACCGCACATACACCTGCACTACCACACCCATCATCACCGCACACACACTGGCACTACCGCCCCCATCATCACCGCACACACGGAGGCACTACCGCCCCCATCATTACTGCACACACCCTGGCACTACCGCACCTATCATCACTGCACACACGTAGGCACTACCGCCCCCATCATCACTGCACACACACCGGCACTACCGCCCCCATCATCACTGCACACACCAATGCACTACCGCCTCCATCATCACCGCACACGCGCAGGCACTACTGCCCCCATCATCACCGCACACACACCGGCACTGCCTGAGTGACGTCACCGCTGACAACTCGACTCACTTCAGTTGCTCCGTGGAGCTGACAGAGAGCGGTCATGGTCTGTGGCTGCTCTCTGTCAGCTTCATGTAGCAGAGGTGAAAGCGTCGTGGGACCTCATGTGGATTATGTCGGACCTGGAGGGGTATTTGGGGATTTTAATAAAGTGGTGAAAGAGGGTGTTTTTTTGTCTTTTATTTAAAATAAAGGATTTTTCGGTGTTTGTGTTTATTTACTTTCACTATAGATTAATCATAGGGGGTGTCTCATAGACGCCTGCCATGATTAACCTAGGACTTAGTGGTAGCTATGGGCCGCTGCCATTAACTCCTTATTACCTTGATTGCCACCGCACCAGTGCAATTCGGAATGAGCCGGGTTGAGTCCTGGGACTGTCGCATCTAAAGGATGCGGCAATTCCGGGTGGCTACTGGCTGACATTTTTAGGCTGAGGGGCGCCACATAACTTGGAGCTCCCCATCCTGAGAATACCAGCCTTCAGCCGTGTGGCTTTACTTTGGCTGGTATCAAAATTGGGGTGGACCGCACGCAGTTTTTTTTAATTATTTATTTATTGTACTGCATGATATAGACCCGCCAACTGGCGGCTGTGATTGGTTGCAGTGAGAGAGCTGTCACTCAGCGTGGGGGCGTGTCTGACTGCAACCAATCATAGGCGCCAGTGGGCACGGGAAGCAGGGAATACAAGATGTAATAATGAGCGTCCGGCATTTTCAAAAGAGGAGAAGCCTAGTCGGTGATCGGTGAGTATGAGAGAGGGGGTGAGAGGGAGAGACCGACCGACAGACAGAGACCGACCGACAGAGAGACAGAGACCGACCGACAGAGAGATTGACATCAACAGAGAGAGAGAATTCACATCTCATCTGAGCATGCTCAGATTAAAAAAACGGATCCATTACTGGAGTGCGTTTTTTGCCGGATGACGATGGATCAGCAACAAAAAACGTCGCATCTTGTGTCTTTCTCAGCAGCTGGACGCCACATGCAACGCAAGGCCATCCGGCACAATCTGGCGTTAATACAAGTCATTTGGGAATAAAACGGATCGGGTGCCAGATCAGTTTTATTCCGTTTTTTGCCGGATTGTGCCTGATGCCAATAAACCCTGCTGCTCTCTGAGGCTGCTTTCACACATCCGGTTTTTCTTCTGCGGCACAATCCGGCACTTTGCAGGAAAATCGCAACCGTTTTTTTTTTGCTGCCGGTTGCGATTTTCCTGCATAGACTTTAATTAGTGCCGCATGGCCTTGCATTCCGTCCGGTTTTTGCCGCATGTGGCAGATTTAGGCTACTTTCACACATCCGGCTTGAGCCCTGCGGCTCAATCCGGCTGTGCAAGCTATGCAACAGATGCGGTGAAAACACCGCATCCTTTGCATAAGTTTTTCCCATGCGGCCCGCCCGGTTTTTGCCGCTTGCGGCATGCTACTGAGCATGCGCAGTGGCAAAAACCGCATGCGGCGGCCGGATGCGGTATTTGCCGCATCGCGCCGCATCCGGCTGCCATAGGCATGCATTGAGAGATGCGCCGCATCGGCCGAATGCGGCGCGATGCGGTTTTTTTTTGCCGCACGAAAAAACGTGCCAGGCAACGTTCCATCCGGCCGCCGCATCGGCTAAATCTGCCGCATGCGGCAAAAACCGGATGGAACGCAAGCCCCTGCGGCACAATGCGGCACTAATTAAAGTCTATGCAGGAAAATCGCAACCGGCAGCAAAAAAAACCGGTTGCGATTTTCCTGCAAAGTGCCGGATTGTGCCGCAGAAGAAAAACCGGAGGTGTGAAAGTACCCTTAGCCGATGCGGCGGCCGGATGGAACGTTGCCTGGCACGTTTTTTCGTGCGGTAAAAAAAACCGCATCGCGCCGCATTCGGCCGATGCGGTGCATCTCTCAATGCATGCCTATGGCGGCCGGATGCGGCAATAACCGCATCCGGCCGCCGCATGCGGTTTTTGCCACTGCGCATGCTCAGTAGCATGCCGCAAGCGGCCAAAACCGGACGGGCCGCAAGGGAAAAACTTAGGCTACTTTCACACATCAGTTTTCTGCATTCAGGCACAATCCTTTTTTTTCCTGATCCAAAGGATCCGGCAAAAAAATGTAAAACCGTATCCACCGGATCCGGTTTTTAACGGATCCGTTATGCCGGATGCGTACAAAACCGGATCCGGTGGATACGGTTTGCATCCGTTTTTGCATCCGGTTTGTCCTTTTTTTTGAAGGATCAGCTTTTTTAATTAATTTGGTGCATGCGCAGTTTACAAAAACGGATCCGGTAGCCGCATCCATTTTTTACCGCATTGCGCCGGATCCGGCGTCCATAGGCTTTCATTGTAAAACACGCTGTATCGCGCCGGATCCGGCGCGATGCGTTTTTTTTGCCGGACAAAAAAACGTTGCAAGACACGTTGCCTCCGGCCGCCGCTTTGATAAATTTTGCCGCATCCGGAAAAAAACGGATGCAACGCAAAGCCATCCGGTACAATCCGGTAACAATGCAAATCTATGGGGATAAAACGGATGCGGTACTGGATCCGTTTTACCCGTTTTTTTCCGGATTGTACCTGATGGAAAAAAACTGATGTGTGAAAGTAGCCTAAGGCTACTTTCACACATCCGGCTTGAGCCCTGCGGCTCAATCCGGCTGTGCAAGCTATGCAACGGATGCGGTGAAAACACCGCATCCTTTGCATAAGTTTTTCCCATGCGGCCCGCCCGGTTTTTGCCGCTTGCGGCATGCTACTGAGCATGCGCAGTGGCAAAAAACGCATGCGGCGGCTGAATGCGGTATTTGCCGCATCCGGCCGCCATAGGCATGCATTGCGAGATGCGCCGCATCGGCCGAATGCGGCGCGATGCGGTTTTTTTTTGCCGCACGAAAAAACGTGCCAGGCAACGTTCCATCCGGCCGCCGCATCGGCTAAATCTGCCGCATGCGGCAAAAACCGGATGGAACGCAAGGCCATGCGGCACAATGCGGCACTAATTAAAGTCTATGCAGGAAAATCGCAACCGGCAGCAAAAAAAACCGGTTGCGATTTTCCTGCAAAGTGCCGGATTGTGCCGCAGAAGAAAAACCGGAGGTGTGAAAGTAGCCTTAGGGTACTTTCACACATCCGGATTTTTGCTCTGCGGCACAATACGGCGTTCTGCAGAAAAACCGCAACCGGCTTTTGTAACGCCGATTGCGGTTTTTTTTTGCAATGACTTACATTAGTGCCGCATTGTGCCGCAGGGGCTTGCGTTCGGTCCGGTTTTTGCCGCATGCGGCAGATTTAGCCGATGCGGCGGCCGGATCGAACGTTCCCTGCAACGTTTTTTGCTCCGGCAAAAAACACCGCATCGCGCCGCATCCGGCCGCTGCGGCGCATTTTTCAATGCATCCCTATGGAGGCCGGATGCGGCGCGATGCGGAAAAAACCGCATCCGGTCGCCGCATGCGGTATTTTCCACTGCGCATGCTCAGTAGCATGCCGCAACCGGAAAAAAAACGGACCGGCCGCATGTAAAAACGTATGCAAAGGATGCGCATAGTTTTCACAGCCGGATTGAGCCGTAGGGCTCAAACCGGATGTGTGAAAGTAGCCTTATGCAAAGGATGCGGTGTTTTCACCGCATCCGTTGCATAGCTTGCACAGCCGGATTGAGCCGCAGAGCTCAAGCCGGATGTGTGAAAGTAGCCTGACACGGGCTATGAGGAGACTCGAAAGCTAATAAACTTCTGCTGCTGAATCCTTATGGGGACAATGATTAGTTGGGTTCATGTTTCCGCGTCTGTAAAGCAGAAAGTGGCGGGTTCTGCAGAGCGCGGCCGCCATTATTCTCTTCTCACCTATCATCCCCTATTGGAATCTGCACTCTGTGTGACCTCTTCTGAACTTGTTGTCTAGCCAATGACGTCCCAGGCAGAATCGAGCGCCAGGATCTCATTGGAGCGCAGGATTGGCGGGAACCGCTGGTGCAGAAGATGAGGGCTGAGCTCCCCCCTCTCCCTCCCTCCGCGCAGAGCATTGTGGGAGTTTAGCAGTGGAGGAGCAGTATAGCGGAGCGGAGCTGTTAGCAGAAGATGGAGTCGTTTGTAGGAGGGGGAAGCCGTCCTGTCGTGCGACCTATGGATGAGGACCAGATCGTGGACGCACAGGAGCCGATCCCCGCGGAGGAACAGCCTGGAGCGAGGACGGTATCGGCCGGGAGCGGTGGCTGGATAAGAGCTGGGTCCTGCTGCTGCTGGAGCGGAATGGTGAGATCTCTTCTGTGTCGTCTTGTCTATGTCCTGTCAGTAGATGTGATTGTGGCTCTTCAGTTTCGGCCTCAGCAGCACTCCCAGCGCAGAGCTTCCGATGTGAGAAGATCGCAAGCGATGTGCTACTGACCCTCTGCCAGTGTGAGCCGGGGTCATGCGGGGGTCAGGCGGAATAGAGGGGGAGGGGAGCACTGTCTCCCCCTCCTCCCTCCGTCTGTGTATATCGCACTGCGGTCGGACGATATGCAGTGCTGTGCGATGTCTCATGCTCCC
Organism: Anomaloglossus baeobatrachus; assembly: GCF_048569485.1. NCBI lineage: Eukaryota > Metazoa > Chordata > Amphibia > Anura > Aromobatidae > Anomaloglossus > Anomaloglossus baeobatrachus. Next base: position 268,081,198 of record NC_134355.1, read on the forward strand.
ATAGACTTGTATGGATGAGATACATTCGCAGATGGCCGCTGCCCATAGTTTAGCACTGGAGGGAGCGCAGTCCTGTGTGTGGAGCCTCAGGTCACTGACAGGGTTAAGGTCCAGTCACACGAAGCAACTTACCAGCGATCCCAACAACGATAGGGATCGCTGGTAAGTTGCTAGGAGGTTGCTGGTGAGATGTCACACTGCGACGCTCCAGCGATCCCACCAGCAACCTGACCTGGCAGGGATCGCTGGAGCGTCGCTACACCTGGTTGCTGGTGAGCTCACCAGCAACCAGTGACCAGCCCCCAGCGCCGCGTGGAAGATGCTGCGCTTGGTAACTAAGGTAAATATCGGGTAACCAACCCGATATTTACCTTGGTTACCACAGCACGGAGCTACACGTGCAGAGAGCAGGGAGCAGCGCACACTGAGCGCTGGCTCCCTGCTCTCCTAGTTACAGCACACATCGGGTTAATTAACCCGATGTGTGCTGCAGCTAAATGTGCACAGAGCAGGGAGCAGTGCACACTGAGCGCTGGCTCCTTGCTCTCCTAGTTACAGCACACATCGGGTTAATTAACCCGATGTGTGCTGCAGCTAAATGTGCACAGAGCAGGGAGCAGCGCACACCGCTTAGCGCTGGCTCCTTGCTCTCCTAGTTACAGCACACATCGGGTTAATTAACCCGATGTGTGCTGCAGCTACATGTGCACAGAGCAGGAGCCGGCAGCACAGGCAGTGAGAGCGGGGGAGGCTGGTATCAAAGGTAAATATCGGGTAACCAAGGACAGGGCTTCTTGGTTACCCGATGTTTACATTGGTTACCAGCCTCTGCAGAAGCCGGCTCCTGCTGCCTGCACATTTAGTTGTTGCTGTCTCGCTGTCACACACAGCGATCAATGCTTCACAGCGGGACAGCAACAACTAAAAAATGGCCCAGGATATTCAGCAACAACCAACGACCTCACAGCAGGGGCCAGGTTGTTGCTGGATGTCACACACAGCAACATCGCTAGCAACGTCACAAAAGTTGTTCGTTAGCAGCGATGTTGCTAGCGATGTTGCTTAGTGTGACGGGGCCTTTAATGTTACATGCGCATCATTCCTCCTGCATTTATACCTTTAATGGTTAAATAAATATTTTTTCTTTAGCCATTAACCCCTTAACCTCAGGCATTTTTTTTCCTCCCCTTCTTAGAGCCATGACTTTTTCTGTTCCTGTCTCTATAGCCGTATTGGGGCTTGTTTTTTCTGGGACCAGTTGTGCTGTTGATTGACTCCATTCATTCTGCCCCATATTGTACTGGAAACGGAAAAAGTGCAGGGAAATTGCAAAAAAAGGAATTCCAGACTAAAGGCTACTTTACACACTGCGACATCGGTCCCGATATCGCTAGTGTGGGTACCCGCCCCCATCTGTTGCGCGACACGGGCATATCGCTGCCCGTGCCGCACAACATCGCCCAGACCCGTTACACATACTTACCTGTCCGGCGACGTCGCTGTGACCGGCGAACCGCCTCCTTTCTAAGGGGGCGGTCCGTGCGGCGTCACAGTGACGTCACTGAAACGTCACTGAACCGCCGCCCAATAGCAGCGGAGGGGCGGAGATGAGCGGGACGTAACATCCCGCCCACCTCCTTCCTTCCGCATAGCAGCCGGGAGGCAGGTAAGGGGAGCTTCCTCGTTCCTGCGGCGTCACACGGAGCGATGTGTGCTGCCGCAGGAACGAGGAACAACCTCGTTACTGCTGCAGTAACGATTTTTGAGAATGGACCCCCGTGTCGCCGATTAGCGATTTTGCACGTTTTTGCAACGATGCAAAATCGCTTATCGGTGTCACACGCAACGGCATCGCTAATGCGGCCGGATGTGCGTCACGAATTCCGTGACCCCAACGACTCCGCATTAGCGATGTCGCAGCGTGTAAAGCCCGCTTTAGGCAATGTGCGCACTTACCGAATTTTGCCGCGGATTTCCTGCGGTTTGCTGCATGTTTCGCTGCAGAAAATGTTCATAACATCTCTGCAGTGATTCACCAGCAAAGCCTATGGGAAAAAAAAATCCTGTGCGCACTAGGCGGAATTTGACAGCTGCATGTTTTGCTGCGGGATTCCCACAGCAAAAACAATTGCATGTCACTTCTTTTCCGCACGTCGCTGCGGGATTTCACTCCATTGACTGCCATGTAATCGTGAAATCCCACAGGGAATAACGCAGGAAGCAAATTCTGTGCGGTTCACTGCGTTTTCCTGCGTTATTCCCTGCGGTATTTCGCGGTTTACCTCCGGTAATGTACATCGCCTGTCTGCGGTTTTGCAGGGAAGTGATGTCATTACAGGAAGAGGAAGCGGAGCAGAGAGTAAACACACACATCACAGACACACACAGACATCACAGACACATAGAACACAGACATCACAGACACAGACATAGAACACACATAGAACACACACATAGAAACACAGACACAAGAACAATCATATCCTGGTCTGGCGTAATCCAATAAGGGGGGGGGTTCCACGGCGATCCATACCATAGTCCCTGTCCCAGTCCATGAAGAACAGAATGTTCCCCATTGGCTGGGAGAGCAATGCAGTGACCTGAGCTAACATCAATGGGTCAGCCCAGGTCACTGCAGGGGATGATGAGTGCTGCTGTCAGGAGGATAGATGAGATCATTACCTGCTGTGATCATCTCTTTCAATCCTGCCATCAGCGCTGTCACTGCCTTCTATGCCTGCCGCGTTCTCAGCAGTATCGCGAGAGCCCATGACGTCACCGCTAGTGACAGTCTCGGGCCGCTCGCGAGACGGGCATAGAAGGCAGTGACCGCGGTGACGTCAGGAGGCAGGAGATCGTCACAGCAGGTAATGATCTCATCTCACCTCCTGACAGCAGCGCTCGGCATCCCTGCGGCTGCACACACTGCTGTGTGTCAGTGTCTGCCTGCGCTGCAGCGTGACAAGCTGCTGATTCTGCGGGCAGACACTGACACTGCAGGGCAGGCAGCCGCGGGGCCGAAGCGGGACACAGACTGCACGGGCACCCGCCGGACGTCACACGGAAGTGCTTCTGTACGGCGTCCAGGGAGTGTGACGTGTGTGTTTACTCTGCTCCGCTTCGTCTTCTGTCATAATGACATCACTTCCTGCAAACCGCAGGCAGCGATGTACATTACCGCAGGTAAATCGCGGCTATACCGGGGGTATACCGCACATCATTTGCTACCTGCGGTGTACCCCCGGTATTTCGCGATTACATTACAGTGAATGGAGTGAAATTCCGGGGGTATACCGCAGGTACCTGCGGAAAAGAAGTGACATGCACATTTTCTCAAGACATTTTCTCAAGAAAATCTTCACAAACAATTTTCTTGAGAAAAAAACGCAGCGTGCGCACAGCTATTTTTTTCCCCATAGGTTTTGCTGGGAAATGTCTGCAGAAAGATTTCAAACATTTCTCAAGAAATTTCCGCAGCAAATCCGTGGGTAAATCCGCGGGTAAAACAGCCTAGTGCGCACATAGCCTTATGTTTTGCATCTTAAGCTGACTTCTAATTCTATTTTTGGGTAGATATAATGTTTTGCCTGTTATTACATTTTAATGCAATAAAAAACCCGTAATCCTGGCTTTTTTTTTTCTTTAGGGTATGTTCACACATCAGGTTTCTGCTGTGCGGCACAATCCGGCGATTTGCATCCGGGTTTTTTTTGCCGCCGGGTGCGGTTTTTCCTCATAGACTTTTATTAACGCCGGATTGTGCCGCATGTACTTGCGTTTGATCCGGTTTCTGCCGGATGCGGAAAAAAACGTCACTCCGGCGGCCGCACAGGATCCAGAGAGGAACGTTTTTTGCCTGCGGCAAAAAAACGAACAGCGCCGGGTGCGGGGCTGTGCGACATGGTGCATAATGAAAGTCTATGTGTCCCGGATCCGGTGGCATGCATCAAACGTCGGAAGCATGTACCGGATCCGGGTTTTACTTCTGAGCATGCCCAGAAGTGATAAAAAGTCATTGCTTGTCAGAAAATCAATCACTCTCTCTCTCACTGACTCTCTCTCTCTCACTGACTCTCTCTCTCACTGACTCTCTCTCTCACTGACTCTCACTGACTCTCTCTCACTGACTCTCTCACTGACTCATTGACTCTCTCACTGACTCTCTCTCTCACTGACTCTCTCTCTCACTGACTCTCTCTCACTGACTCTCTCTCACTGCCCTCTCTCTCACTGACTCTCTCACTGACTCTCTCTCTCTCACTGACTCTCTCACTGACTCTCTCTCTCTCACTGACTCTCTCACTCACTGACTCTCTCACTCATCGATCACCGGCGTGGCGCTGCATGGCTGTCACACTCCTCTGGCGGCTTCTCCTGATTTGAAAATGCCGCCCGCCCATTATTAAATCTCGTACTCACTGCTTTCCCCACCCACCGGCGCCTATGATTGCTTGCAGTCAGACACGCCCCAACGCTGAGTGACAGCTGTCACACTGCAACCAATCACAGCTGCCGGTGGGCGGATCTATATCGTGCAGTACAATAAATAAATAAATAATTAAAAATAAATGGCGTGCGGTCCCCTCCAATTTTGATACCAGCCAAGATAAAGCCACACGGCTGAGGGCTGGTATTCTCAGGATGGGGAGCCCCCCCAGCCTAACAATATCAGCCAGCAGCCGCCCGGAATTGCCGCATCCATTAGATGCGACAGTCCCGGGACTCTACCAGGCTCATCCCGAATTGCCCTGGTGCGGTGGCAATCGGTGTAATAAGGGGTTAATCATGGGAGGCGTCTCCCTGAGATACCTTCCATGATTAACCTGTAAGTGAAAGTAAATAAACACACACACAAAAAAATACTTTATTTGGAATAAAAGACAAAAAACACCCTCTTTCACCATTTTATTAAAGTTCCCAAATACCCCTCCAGGTCCGACGTAATCCACAGAGGTCCCGGGACGATTTCAGCTCTGCTACATGAAGCTGACAGGAGCGGCAGTAGAACACCACGGCTCCCGGGAGCTCCACGCAGCAACTGAAGGGAATCGCGCTGGGACGTCACTGAGGTAATGCCTGCATGTGCGGTGATTATGGGGGCTGTAGTGGCGGTGATGGTGCGTGCGGTAGTGCCTGCGTGTGTGGTGATGGTGCGTGCGGTAGTGCCTGCGTGTGCTGTGATGATGGGGGCAGTAGTGCCGGTGTTTGTGCGGTGATGATGGGGGCGGTAGTGCCGGTGTTTGTGCAGTGATGATGGGGGCGGTAATGCCGGTGTTTGTGCGGTGATGATGGGGGAGGTAGTGCCGGGGTGTGTTCTGTGATGATGGGGGCAGTAGTGCCGGTGTTTGTGCGGTGATGATGGGGGAGGTAGTGCCGGGGTGTGTGCAGTGATGATGGGGGCGGTAGTGCCGGTGTTTGTGCAGTGATGATGGGGGCGGTAGTGCCAATTTTTTACCGGATCCGTCGCATCAGTTTTTTCACAATCTCAGACGGATCCGTGGCATTAGGCACAAACTGGATTGTGCCTGATTGGAAAAAACTGATGTGTGAACTTAGCCTTACCGATCTTAGATTTTGAATTTTTGAACATGGATATAACAAATGTGGATTTCCTTTTGTGTTTTTTTTTTTTTTTACGTGTTTTCAAAATTGACGGCAACAAAGCATACTTTTTTGCTACAGCGGTGTTCCTGGCAGTAGATGCAGGAACTTTTCTTTTTCGCTCCTAATTGGGAGACCCAGACAATTGGGTGTATAGCTACTGCCTCCGGAGGCCGCACAAAGTACTACACTTAAAAGTGTAAGGCCCCTCCCCTTCTGGCTATACACCCCCCGTGGGAGCACGGGTCCTTCAGTTTTTTGCTTTGTGCGAAGGAGGTCAGACACGCACGCATAGCTCCACTGTTTAGTCAGCAGCAGCTGCTGACTATGTCGGATGGAAGAAAAGAGGACCCATACAAGGGTCCCCAGCATGCTCCCTTCTCACCCCACTTTCTGTCGGTGGTGCTTGTTAAGGTTGAGGTACCCATTGCGGGTACGGAGGCTGGAGCCCACATGCTGATTCCTTCCCCATCCCCATTAGGGCTCTGGGCGAAGTGGGATTTTACCGGTCTCCAGGCACAGAGACCGTGCTCCATCCGCAGCCCCTGGAGAAGCCGCTGGATTTGGAGCTGAGTATCGTCAGGGACATGGCCCTGCTCCGTCAAGGTACTCTGTGTCCCCGTGCATACGCGCGCACACCGCAGCATTGCTGGGTGTGTTAGTGCGCCGGGGACAACAGCGCTGCTGCGCTTGTGCCATTTCCTCACTTCAGCTTAGCTGAGTGGGTAGACTCAGGGAGAACGGTCGCGCCGGCCGCTGGGACTGCGACGCGGCTGGGACTTGTGGTGCGCCGGGGACTTCCGCGCTGGCCGTGCATATATCACGGCCGCGCTTATTACTACAGTCCCCGGCTTTTGCGGCCTAGTTCGTTCGTTCCCGCCTCCGCACCTGCCAGTCAGGAGGAGGGCGGGACGCTGTACAGAGCATCAGCGCTGAGGGCTGGAGTCGTTTTTACATACTCCAGCCCTCACACCAGGCACAGTAGGACGCAGTTTCCCGCTTTGTTTGTGGCACGCCCACGGTCCGCCCCTCTTCACAGAACGCCGGCAGCCATTCCTGCCTGCACGCTGAGCTGCAGAGGGGAGACGGGGAGACCCAGACACGGGATTCTACGGCCTCATACCCGCTGTTCAGCGGGCGGTAAGCAGCCCTCAAGGGCTCACCCCCACTTGTGCCGTTTGTATACTGAGTATTTTGTGTTTGCAAATACTTTGTACTGTACGGTCGCTGGTGATTCTCGGCTATATACCCTCCTAGATTACAAGGAGGCAACAGCATGTCGTCCGCAAAACGCAAGGGTGCCAAGGCACAGACATTATATGCTGCCTGTACCGCATGTGGGGCTGCTCTACCGGCAGGTTCCACTGACCCCCATTGTGTGCAGTGCTCGGCCCCTGTGCAACTTGCACAGCCGGGGCCTCTGCTGGACGTGACCCAGGGTGTACCACCTGTGAATGCTGTCCAGGTGACAGGAACGGAGTTTGCAGCTTTTGCTGACAGATTGTCTATGACCATGTCAAAGATTCTTGAAACATTGCAGTCTAGACCAGTAACTCAGACCATGGACACTGTGGCATCATTGCTCCCTGGTCCCCATCAGCTGGAACACTTCCAAGCTCCGGGGGTGTCACATGCACCCCAGGGTGACGATTCTGACTCGGACGACAGTCCCAGACAACCTAAGCGGGCTCGTTATGAGGGGCCCTCAACTTCGTCTCACTGGTCAGGATCCCAGCGGGACGAATCTATGGCTGATGAGGCGGATGTAACTGATCAAGATTCTGATCCTGGGTCCGCTCTCAATCTGGATACACCGGATGGTGACGCCATAGTGAATGATCTTATAGCGTCCATCAATAGGATGTTAGATATTTCTCCGCCAGCTCCTACTGAGGAGGAGGCAGCTTCACAGCAGGAGAAATTCCATTTCAGATATCCCAAGCGTAAATTTAGCACTTTTCTGGACCACGCTGACTTTAGAGATGCAATCCAGAAACACCACGCTTATCCTGAGAAGCGGTTTTCTAAACGGCTTAAAGATACACGCTATCCTTTTCCCCCTGACGTGGTCAAGGGTTGGACCCAGTGTCCCAAGGTGGACCCTCCAATCTCCAGGCTTGCAGCTAGATCCTTAGTTGCAGTAGAAGATGGAGCGGCACTTAAAGATGCCACTGACAGGCAGATGGAGCTCTGGCTGAAATCCATCTATGAAGCTATTGGAGCGTCGTTGGCGCCAGCTTTCGCAGCCGTATGGGCACTCCAAGCTATTTCAGCTGGGCTTATACAAGTCGACTCGGTCACACGTACATCTGCCCCGCAGGTGGCACCATTGACCTCTCAAATGTCTGCATTCGCGTCTTACGCGATTAATGCTGTCCTGGACTCTACGAGCCGTACGGCGGTGGCGTCAGCCAACTCCGTGGTTTTGCGCAGAGCCCTGTGGTTGAGAGAATGGAAAGCAGATTCTGCTTCCAAGAAGTGCTTAACCAGTTTGCCCTTTTCTCGTGACCGATTGTTTGGGGAGCGTTTGGATGAAATCATTAAACACTCCAAGGGTAAGGACTCATCCTTACCTCAACACAGACAAAACAAGCCCCAACAAAGGAGGGGTCAGTCTGGTTTTCGGTCCTTTCGAGGCTCAGGCAGGTCCCAATTCTCCTCGTCCAAGAGGACTCAAAAGGATCAGAGAGGTTCAGATTCTTGGCGGACGCAGTCACGCCCAAAAAAGACAGCAGGAAGAACCGTTACCAAGACGGCTTCCTCATGACTTTCAGCCTCCTCTCTCCGCATCCTCGGTCGGTGGCAGGCTCTCCCGCTTTGGCGGCATTTGGCTGTCACAGGTCAAAGACCGTTGGGTGAGGGACATTCTGTCTCACGGGTACAGGATAGAGTTCAGCTCTCGTCCTCCAACTCGTTTCTTCAGAACTTCCCCACCGCCCGACCGAGCCGATGCTCTGCTGCAGGCGGTGGCCGCTCTAAAAGCGGAAGGAGTGGTGACTTCCGTTCCTCTTCAGGAACAAGGTCACGGTTTTTACTCCAATCTGTTTGTGGTGCCAAAGAAGGACGGGTCCTTTCGGCCCGTCCTGGATCTAAAGTTGCTCAACAAACACGTAAAAACCAGGAGGTTCCGGATGGAATCTCTCCGCTCCGTCATAGCCTCAGTGTCTCAAGGAGATTTCTTAGCATCAATAGACATCAAGGATGCTTATCTTCACGTGCCGATTGCGCCAGAGCATCAGCGTTTTCTACGCTTCGTTATAGAAAGCGAACACCTGCAGTTCGTAGCGTTACCTTTCGGGCTGGCAACAGCCCCTCGGGTCTTCACCAAGGTCATGGCAGCAGTAGTAGCTGTCCTGCACTCGCAGGGTCACTCCGTGATCCCGTATTTGGACGATCTACTTATAAAGGCACCCTCTCAAGAGGCATGCCAACACAGTCTGAACGTGGCACTGAAGACTCTCCAGAGTTTCGGGTGGATTATCAACTTTTCAAAGTCAAATCTAACCCCGACCCAATCACTAACATATCTTGGCATGGAGTTTCATACTCTCTCAGCGATAGTGAAGCTTCCACTGGACAAGCAGTGCTCTCTGCAGACAGGGGTGCAATCTCTCCTGCAGAACCAGTCCCACTCCTTGAGGCGCCTCATGCATTTCCTAGGGAAGATGGTGGCAGCAATGGAAGCAGTCCCTTTCGCGCAGTTTCATCTGCGCCCTCTACAATGGGACATTCTCCGCCAATGGGACGGGAAGTCGACGTCCCTCGACAGGGATGTCTCCCTCTCTCAGGCAACCAAGGACTCTCTCCGATGGTGGCTTCTTCCCACCTCATTGTCAAAAGGAAAGTCGTTCCTACCCCCATCCTGGGCGGTGGTCACGACAGATGCGAGCCTATCAGGGTGGGGAGCAGTGTTTCTTCACCACAGGGCTCAGGGTACGTGGACTCAGAGAGAGTCCACCCTTCAGATCAATGTTCTGGAAATCAGAGCAGTCTATCTTGCTCTGCGAGCCTTCCAACAGTGGCTGGAGGGCAAGCAGATCCGGATTCAGTCGGACAATTCCACAGCGGTGGCGTACATCAACCACCAAGGGGGAACACGCAGTCGACAAGCCTTTCAAGAAGTCCGGCGGATTCTGACGTGGGTGGAAAACACAGCATCCACCATATCCGCAGTTCACATCCCAGGCGTGGAAAACTGGGAAGCAGACTTTCTCAGTCGCCAGGGCATGGACGCAGGGGAATGGTCCCTTCACCCGGACGTGTTTCAGGAGATCTGTCGCCGCTGGGGGACGCCGGACGTCGACCTGATGGCGTCACGGCACAACAACAAGGTCCCGGTTTTCATGGCACGGTCTCACGATCACCGAGCTCTGGCGGCAGACGCCTTAGTTCAGGATTGGTCGCAGTTCCGACTACCTTATGTGTTCCCACCTCTGGCATTGTTGCCCAGAGTGATCCGCAAAATCAGGTCCGACTGCCGTTGCGCCATTCTCGTCGCTCCAGACTGGCCAAGGAGGTCGTGGTACCCGGACCTGTGGCATCTCACGGTAGGACAACCGTGGGCGCTACCAGGCCGTCCAGACTTGCTGTCTCAAGGGCCGTTTTTCCATCTGAATTCTGCGGCCCTGAAGCTGACTGTGTGGTCATTGAGTCCTGGGTCCTAGGGGCCTCAGGTTTATCTCATGATGTTGTTGCCACCATGAGACAGGCTAAGAAACCATCCTCCGCCAAGATCTACCACAGAACGTGGAAGATATTCTTATCTTGGTGCTCTGCTCAGGGAGTTTCTCCCTGGCCATTTGCATTGCCTATTTTTCTTTCCTTTCTGCAGTCTGGGTTGGAAAAAGGTTTGTCGCTTAGCTCCCTTAAAGGACAAGTCTCTGCGCTATCCGTATTCTTTCAGAAGCGCCTGGCGCGACTTCCTAAGGTACGCACGTTCCTGCAAGGGGTTTGTCATATCATTCCCCCTTACAAGCGGCCATTGGAACCCTGGGATCTGAACAAGGTTCTGATTGCTCTCCAGAAGCCACCTTTCGAGCCTATGAAGGAGATTTCCTTTTCTCGCCTTTCACAGAAAGTGGCTTTTCTGGTGGCGGTCACGTCTCTTCGGAGAGTGTCAGAGCTGGCGGCGTTATCTTGCAAATCTCCCTTCCTGGTGTTTCACCAAGACAAGGTAGTACTGCGTCCAATTCCAGAGTTTCTTCCCAAGGTGGTATCTTCCTTTCATCTCAATCAGGATATCACTTTACCATCTTTGTGTCCGCATCCAGTTCACCAATTTGAAAAGGGTTTACATCTGTTGGACCTGGTGAGAGCACTCAGGATCTACATTTCCCGCACGGCGTCTCTGCGCCGTTCGGATGCACTCTTTATCCTGGTCGCTGGTCAGCATAAAGGGTCGCAAGCTTCCAAATCCACCCTTGCGCGGTGGATCAAGGAACCAATTCTTCACGCCTACCGTTCTGCTGGGCTTCCGACTCCTTCTGGACTGAAGGCCCATTCTACCAGAGCCGTGGGTGCGTCCTGGGCATTACGGCATCAGGCTACGGCTCAGCAGGTGTGCCAGGCGGCTACCTGGTCGAGTCTGCACACTTTCACCAAGCATTATCAGGTGCATACCTACGCTTCGGCGGATGCCAGCCTAGGTAGACAAGTCCTGCAGGTGGCGGTGGCCCACCTGTAAGAAAGGGCTGCCTGACAGCCCGATCACGAGGTATTATTTTACCCACCCAGGGACTGCTTTTGGACGTCCCAATTGTCTGGGTCTCCCAATTAGGAGCGAAAAAGAAGAAGGGAATTTTGTTTACTTACCGTAAATTCCTTTTCTTCTAGCTCCAATTGGGAGACCCAGCACCCGCCCTGTTTTTCTGAGGGTATTTGTTTTTCGGGTGCACATGTTGTTCATGTTAATAACTTACGTTCTCCGATATTGTTTATCGGATTGAATTTGTTTTTAAAACAGTTATTGGCTTTCCTCCTTCTTGCTTTTACACTAAAACTGAAGGACCCGTGCTCCCACGGGGGGTGTATAGCCAGAAGGGGAGGGGCCTTACACTTTTAAGTGTAGTACTTTGTGCGGCCTCCGGAGGCAGTAGCTATACACCCAATTGTCTGGGTCTCCCAATTGGAGCTAGAAGAAAAGGAATTTACGGTAAGTAAACAAAATTCCCTTCTTTTGCTACAGCGGTGTTCCTGGCAGTAGATGCAGGAACTTTTTTGCTACAGCGGTGTTCCTGGCAGTAGATGCAGGAACTTTTTTGCTACAGCGGTGTTCCTGGCAGTAGATGCAGGAACTTTTTTGCTACAGCGGTGTTCCTGGCAGTAGATGCAGGAACTTTTTTCCTACAGCGGTGTTCCTAGCAGTAGATGCAGGATGTTTGCAGCGTGTGCACGTAGACTTAGGCCATGTGCCCACAGATAAATCCGCAGGTTTATGCAAGTACAGACGCTCCCTATGTTATCCTATGGGATTTGGGGAGTGCTGTATCAATGCTGCGGTATGTGCAGCTGTGGAAAATGCTGCAGATTTCCCCGCAGCCGCATGTAACTGCATGTCAATTATTCATGCGGAAATACCTGTGGATGTCCCACCTTTCCACTATGGAGATACAGGCCGGGACTTCCGCAGGGATTTCCACACTTGTCCCGCAGGTTTACCGCAACAAAAATGCTGGAATCCCGTAGCAATGGATAGCTGCAGATTTCGGGGAGCAGCTGCGGGAAACCTGCGGACAAACCTGCGGCAAAGTCCGCGGTTACATTGTCCCGTGGGCACATGGCCTTGGTGTTTGGCCACCCAAATAAAAGTCAACCCCTTCATGACCAATGTCTTATTATGCGTATTATCCCTTTAATGTGGGCTCGCACGGTGAGCCCTGCATTATTCTTCACACATTCCTGTTCATTTGATCAGCAGACGTGCAGCTAACAGGCGCGGGTGGATCAGAGATCCACCCGTGATTGCTAACCCCTTAGATCGCACTTTCAAACTAACAGCGACATCTAACGTGCTCTGGCGATATCACGGGGCGCCAATTGATTGCCATGACAATGTGGGGTTAGATGGTGACCCCTCTCGCTGTCATGACGTGATTCCTGTGAATGCTGATCAGAGCCATGCTGAAGCGATCACAGGCATAAAGTCCCCTAGAGAAACTAGTAAAATCAATAAAAAATGTAAAAATAGCTTTTAAAAATATGAAGAAAAAAATCTAATCTGTCAAATTACCCCGTCACTGAGCCCCAGATCCCGAAAATGAGACCTCTAAAAGTCCCAGAAAATGGCGACAAAAGCGCAGTACTTATTTGTGTGTGGAAAAAAAAAACCCCAATCTGATCTTTTATTTTTTTCCCCACCACTTAGATGAAAGTAAAGCGATCCATGTTTGGTATCTATGGACTCGTACCGACCTGGAGAATCCTATTACCATATAGTGACCACTGTAAAGGGAAATAAAAACCATTGTGCACGTTTCTGCAATTTCGCTGCACAGTTTTCCCCTTAGCCAGTACAAGATGGGGCAGAATAAATGGTGTCATTTAAAATCACAACTGGTCCCACACAATTAAAGCCCTCGTGTGGCTATAATGACGGAAAAATAAAAAACGTATGGATCTTGGAAGAAGGGGAGGAAAAAAAACAATTGCCTGGGGGTTAAATGATTAAAACAAGACCTACTCGGGGGATGTGTCCACGTAGCAGATTTTCTGCACACAAAACTACAGATTTTGGCAGAAAAAAAATGCACTTTTTATCTAATTTTCATGTTTTTTTACGTATTGACAATTTCGGGGGTTCCTGCGCTGTACCCCGTGCTCACTGCCCAGTCTCTGGCTAATGTTACAGCTGAGACCCAGCTCTCACTGCCAGGAGCGGTGTCCGCGCCACTCCCAGCAGTAACCCCATAAGTGCTGCTATTAATCGTGATTGCAGCATTCAGGAGGCAGGTAGAGGAATCTCTTACCTCTCCCTGGAGATCGAGTCCCTGTAATGCTATCACAGCGACCTGATCGCTGCTATGGCAACCCTGGGTCATCACCATGACGACCCTGGGTTACTGAGCTATGGAGTGCCTCACAGACCATGCCGGATCTGCGAGTGCAGGACTGATATCCACTGCAGTGATCGAGCTCTGGATTATAATTATCAGTGATCAGATGCCGCTAAAAGCGCAGAAAGAATTTATGCTGCAGATTTTTTCTGCACCAAAATCTGCCACCTATGCACAGCAATTCAGGATTCTCATAAACTTTGCTGGGATGCGTTTTTCCTTGCAGTATTGATCAACCCCTTAATGACCGCAGGCAGTAAAGTTATGTCCTTTGTTAATCCCCAACAGCTCCTGCCGGTGGGGATCCGCACACGTCAGCCGATTTGTACAGCTGACGTGTGCCTTGCAGGCACGAGTGTAATTGATATCCACCCATACTTGTTAACCACATAAGTGGCGCTGTCAAAATGTGACGGCACCATTTTAATGGCGATCGCGTTAAAGCTTTACTCACCAGCCGCCACCGGAAGTCATGTGACGTGATCACGTGGATCCGATGGTTGTCATCGTAACACAGGGTCATGTGATTACTCTTGTAGCTCACGTGACTCAGGTCCTGTAGCAAGCAGCCGAGTACTACAGGTTACAGGAGATCAGAATTTCTCCCGATCTGAGCGGTGCTGCTCTGATCGGGAGAAAACAATGGGCGATCAGACAGCTGATCCCTATAGCCCCCTGGGGGACTAGTAAAACAAAAAAAATATAAAAAAAAAGTTTTGAAGAATTAAAAAAAAGAAAAAAACCCTTAAAGTTCAAATCACCCCCTTTCGCCCCATTGAAAATTAGAGTTAAAAAAAATAAAAAATACACACATTTGATATCCCCGAGTTGAGAAATGCCCGATCTATTAAAATATAAAAATCACTTAATCTGATCGGTAAACAGCGTAGCGGCAAAATATTCCAAACACCAAAATTACGGGTTTTTTTTTTTGGTCGCTGCAAATTTTTCGTAAAATGCGCTAACAGTAGATCAAAAAATGTTAGCTCAAGACACAAAAAATAAGCTGTCAGAGAGCCAAAGATCCCAGAAAAATGAGAATGCTATGGGTCGCGGGAAATAGCGCAAAATGTGCACCACTTTTTTGTACAAAATTCTTTTTTTTAACCCCTTAGAGAAAAGCAAACCTATACATGTTTGGTGTCTATGAACTTGCACCGACCTGAGGCATGACACATAAAACATCAGTTTTACCATACAGTGAATAAAATATCTCAAACAATTGTGCAATCGCATCTTTTTAAAATTTTTCCGCATTTGGAATTTGTTTGCCGTTTTCCAGTACACTATATGGTAAAACTTATGGTTTAATTTAAAAGTACAGCTCGTTCTGAAGAACATAAGCCCTCATATGGCAAGATTGACTGAAAAATAAAAGTTAAGGCTTTTCGGAAGAAGTGGAGTCTCCGCATGGCTGTTGCTGCTTCCACGTCCGCTCATTAGAGCTCATGTATATTCACTGCTTCCCCCACCCACGCTCTGTGACAGCGTCTTTGATTGGTTGCAGTCAGACTGCCAGTGTGTCTGATTGGTTACCCTCATAGCAGCTGTCTGGCTGCCTGAGTGGCTTGTAAAAAAATAAATAAAATGGCGTAGGGCCCTCTGTATATTGATACCCAGCACTGATAGACAGCTGCAGCCCCCAGTGGTGTCTGTTATCTTAGCTGTGTATCAAAATACGAGGGACCCCATGCAACTTTTTTTTTTAAATTTAGTTTAATAAATAATTAAAAAAATAAAGCAAAATAAATCTTGCAGTCACCTCCCTCCACCCTCCAATTTTGATACCCAGACAAAATAAAGGACAGCTGGTATTCTTGGGCTGGGGAGGTTATGGTTATGGAGCCCTCCCCAGCCTAAAAATAGCAGCTCACAGCCGCCCAGAATTGGTGCATCCATTAGATGCTCGATTTCTGGTGCTCATCCCGATTGCCCTGGAGTAATGGCAATTGGGGTAATATAAGTAAGTAATGACAGCTGTGATTTGTCAAAAAAAATCACAGCAGCAGTCAAGCTCTGGATTAGTAATGAAGGAGGGTTCTGCCCCCCCCTCCCCCCATAATTACCCCTGTAAGTAAATAGAAATAACAAAACAGAGAAAAATCCCTCCCGCAGGTTCGATGTAATCCATATCAGGTGCCAAGACTATCTCGGCTCTGCTACATCCTGAAGTCACAGTGCGTGATCAAACTAGAAAAAGTGGCCGCTCACTGCGGCAGTCAGGGACACACTGACTGAACTGCAGCTGTTAGAGGTGATGTCAGTGAGTTCACCTGAGGTCACAGCTGGAGGTTCCCTTGGTACCCCGGCTGTGACCTCAGGTGAACTGACCTAAGGTGAACTCATTGAACAAAGTGCTGGATTGCTGAAATACACTAGTGTGCACGGTGACTCGTAGGTTGTAGACATTTCTGCATTACCTGGCAAATAAATGCACCGACAGGTGGTTGTGGTTGTGGTTTTGGTGCGTTTTTGCCAGGTGATGCAGATTTGGTCCAGAAATGTCTGCAATCAAATACTTAATGTGTGCATGTAGCCTAATCCAGCATTGAGTTCAGTGACTTCACCTGAGCTCACCACTGGGATATTGTGGGAACCTCAGCTGTGACCTCAATGCCAAATTAGGCTATGTGCACACTGAGTATTTGGTTGCAGACATTTCTGCATTTCCTGGCAAAAACCGCCCGCATCAAACACATGCATTTTCAGTGCAGTTTTTTGCCAGATGATGCAGATTTGGTGCAGAAAGGTCTGCAATACTCAATGTGCGCACATAGCTTAATCTGCCATTCAGTTCAGTGTGGTCACAACTGAGGTTCCCATGTTACCCCAGCTGTGACCTCAAATGAAGTCTATGAACTCCATGCTAGATTAGGTGAAGTGCACAATAACCATGGACCTCCCCAGTCTGAAAATACCAGGCCCTAGATGTCTATTATCTGCACTGGTTATAAAAAAATGGAGGTATTTATTTAAATTGGGGGGGGAGGCTTATTTTTGCTTGATCAGTCAAGGTAAAGCTGGGGACTGATGTCAGGCAGGGAAGCTGAGACTGTCCGATCGCTTCAGCTGTTCAGAGCGATGCGTCAGCACCTCCCTGAGCAGCAGAAATGCAGACCTCCAATGAATACAGCTCTCAGCCGGCGTTCACGGGAACTGTCATAAGTCATCAGCTGACCTCCTGCTGTCATGACAACCCATCAGCGCCCCATGAGTGTGTCACGGGCCGCCAATGGCGGCAGGGAATGGTACCCTCCCCGCTGGAGCACATTAAATCCTGCTGTCAGAAATTGACAGTGGGCTTTAACTAGTTAACAGGTGCGGGTGGATTGTGTTCCCTGACATAGATCTCCTTTTAGCTGATGGAAAGATGCCCGCATTAAAGGGACAGACATAGCCTTCGATGTACCAGTACTTACAAGTTTGTCAAGGGATTAATGTGCAGGCCAGAAAGTCTAGATTAAGAAAAAATGGTGTCAACATGGGTTTCGCACTGGGGGAAATTTTTTTTTTGCAACATATGTGTTCGGCTCACTGATTGACCTTTACTGCTCAGTTTGCTCATCTGTGGATGTTTGGGTTTGCCTAGATTAAAAAAAACAAAACAAACAACACATGGACCCCATAAGTCAATGGAGACCCTAACTTGTGTACTGTAAATTGGTTTTAGTAATAATCTCGCACCTGCGCATTTAGCTCACCGATGAGGGTAGCTGTTTTCTGCTCTGCTCGTGATATAGCAGAGCGAACTGCACCTGCGCGAGCCGACCTAACTGCACAGGCGCAAGATTTGAAAATGCGACAAGGAGGATGACGGAGGGCGTCATCCCATCAATCAAGGAAGGAGGACTGCGATCAGCGGCAGGATGGGGATAAAAAAGCAGAAAATGAGCCCGCCCATCTGGCCAACCAAGGTAATTAGCATACCTAACAGCCAAGTTTTATAAAGTTATTTTTGGGGTCTGGAAGGGGAGTCAGGGCCAAGGTGCACCTTCATAGAATGCAGCCCAGGAGCTGCAGAAGGGGATTCTTTTAGTTTAATAGGGAAAAATCAGGTGACAGGTTCCCTTTAACCTACTTTAGTTCCATAATTTAATCTGTTCTCTAATATACTTCCTGTAAAACTCCCCTACCATTCTGGATCTACACTAACAGCTGCTGTTTGGTTTTTATTTCCTGCCTGATTATTTGAGTACTCCAGTGCATGCTGGGACACTGAAACAAAGCATCATCAGTAGGCAGAGATTGCGGTCACTTCCACCACACTCTTCAATGGAAAAGTGTCAGCAGTGACGGCTGTGCCCCTGAGTGTCCTACTAGTGTAATGTCTGCCCCTCACCCCAACATGCGCTGTCTTCTCCTCCCCCCGTGATGCTTTGAGTATCCCAGCATGCACTGCGGTATTGAAACGAATCGCCATCAGACAAAAAATTAGGGGAAAAAAAGCTGTTAGTTTAGATGGAGAACGGTAGGATATATTTAAAGCCCAGTATATTGGAAAACAGCTTAGATTATTATAAGACTAAAGGTTTCAAAATCCTATGTCTGCAGGTGCAGATTGTCTTAAAACAAAAAACTGGAGGGTGGGTAAATAGCTAGTGGTTGTAAAACCTTCTGTATCTGGGGAAGTGGAGGTGCTCTGAAGCTACAAAACCTTTCTAAAGTGGATTCCTAAGGAAGGAAGTTATCCAAGCAACAAAATAGGAAACAACTAGGGGGCGGAGCGATGTAGCTTACCAGAGAGGATGCACAGAGAAGGAGCTCCTCTAATCCTGACTTCATCCTGACCGTTTAACACCCGGTACCTGATCCAACAACCTGCCCACCAGCTGCTGTGACAAGGGACGTCGCCTGGAGACTGCTGGTCCCCATCGGTGCTATTTTTCTTTTAATCCTGCCGGCGCAGACGAATCTCCTGAGGCTGCAGCACGTGGAGCGGCAGCCATCTTCCCCGCGGCCGGCAACTTCAGGGAGCGGCGCTGTGTGACTCCGGAGAGCGAGGAGTGGTGCAGGAAACATACCCTGAGGGACAATCCAGGAGCGGAGGCATTGTCTGGGGGCTGGTGGTTCCACTGGAGCTGCTCCCTGAGCCCTGCACAACATCACTAAATCCCCTGGGGCTGGAGCGTGGAACGCGGTGGCCATCTTCCCTGCGACCTGCAGCTGCATGGTGAGCGGCGGCGTGTGACTCCAGGAGCTGAGGAGCAACAGGCATATACCCAGAGAGGAGGACCCAGGAGTGGTGAGCACAGGGAGTTATCTCCCCCTTAGCTGTATAACTGGCGGCCAGTGAGCAGCACACTTAAGGCTGGCGGCAGTGCAGGAGACATTAACCCCTAGGGTGCTGGAGGGTTTGGAGTGTGAGCCTTGAAAGACAGGCTCTGCAGACTCTCCCTGACACATGAAAACATAGGAGAGACACATATTGAAGTCCCCACGCTGTGCAGGCCTGCATCACCCTGATAAATATACTCTAAGTGCTGTGCTGCCCTGGGACTCCCTTCATTGTTATTCTACAATATAAAAGTTGCTGTTTTCTGGCTCTCTGGAAGAGGTGGGCAAGTGGAGACGGACATATTATTAAATATACATTGCAGAGGTACGGATTTAGACGCACGGGGGCACGATAAGAGAGGGGTGCAGAAGCTGCAAACTCCCAGTGTATCAACATGATTCCCCCTAAACAAAGTGGAGCTATTGATAAGCTTAAAGAGTATGCAAGGGGTGGTCAGGCAGATGCCCATAAAGCCAGGAGAAATACCACTTTAAAGGATCCAGCACCATTGGCTGATGTGTCAGAAGAGCAAGATGATTTAACCCTAAGACAGGTGTATGAACAGCTTCTACAAGCAATTTCTACAAGCAACAGCTCCCTCACAGGGAAGATTGAGGAGGTACACTCAGAGGTGGGCCGCTTGTGTCAAGACATGCAATCCCTGAGGGCCCGAACAACAGAAGTTGAGACACGAGTGTCAGAACTGGAAGATCAAATAAAACCACTTACAACTAAAATTACTACAATGGCCGGATCAGCAAACGCATGGCGCCAGAAAGCAGATGATCTGGAGAATCGCATGCGTCGAAACAATATACGGATCATAGGACTGCCAGAACACTCGGAGGGTCAGCATCCGGAACGGTTCCTGGAGGAGTGGCTGAAATCTAATCTTGGGAACGAGTTCTCGACGTTTGCAGTGGAGAGGACGCACAGAGTTCCAATGAGACCTCCTATTCCAGGTACACCGCCGCGTCCCTTCTTAGCAAGGATGCTCAACTGCAGAGATAGAGACACAGCACTCCGCCTAGCCCGACAGAAGAGCCCACTTAAGTTTAACAACGTTACGCTCTCGATCTTCCCGGACTTTTCGGTAGACCTCCAGAAACAGAGGGTCCACTTCATGGATGTGAAGAAAAAATTAAAGGAGCGAAACATCATCTATTCTATGCTATACCCTGCCCGGCTCCGCATAGTGCATGAAGGGTCGTCTCTGTTTTTTACTACACCTGCTGAGGCTGAGGACTGGTTACAGTTACACCCGAGACCTAAGGGGCAGAAGCAATGAGGCTACGTCTACTAAGTGACATTTGCTGAGCCCCCTGGTGCCCTTCATCTCCCATAACAGCTTGAAGCCCCCTTTGGAGAAAGACAAGACTTCTCCTTGCCTCGAGTGATGGCGGAATTGGCCAGGAGTTGGTTCCTGTGAGATGGGAGCCCTATTTTGTGCACTCTACTACCACCTATACCAGGACACTGCATTCAGTGGTGGTATCGCCATTGATGTTTGAAATGTTTTACAGGACTTATTGGAAAGGTCCTGAAGTTCGATATTGTTTTTCTATATTTACAGCTGCAATTGCATTAACTTTATTTCTTCGCAGAGTTAGGCTTAAAACTATTGGTGGGTTAACCACATCTAGTTGCGGGGCGAAACACGCCTTATACTTGGGATCCTGGTTCTATAAACAGATTTATATGATATGGGGTCAGAGATGATAGTTATGACCTGGAATGTCAGAGACCTTAAGTCGCCCAAATTAAGCAAATCAGGGCTTAGCTGGTGGCACTGGTAGAAACTCACCTCACACGAGACACAGCCAGACTAGTAAACAAACCATGGGTACAATGGTTGACGCATGCGTTCCACACCACCTACTCCAGAGGAGTCTCTTTATTGGTCCATAAAAACATACGATGGGAAGCAAAGGTGGTAAGGCATGACCCGGAGGGGCGGCTTGTGTTTATATATGCGTCTATAGATTCTAGAGATTATGTGCTACTATGCATTTATAACCCCCCACCGGCTCGCGTTTCCGTTCTTAAACAGGCACTGAGCTTTGCCTTCAGCTACCCAGATGCATATTTGTTATGCATGGGGGATTTTAACCTTGTGATGAATGAGGAGCAGGACAGGTTTCGGGTAGATGAAGGGAGACAACAATCGACCCCGGATTCGATTGACTTAAGCCTGCTTTACACGTTGCAATTTGTTGTGCAATCACGTTTGCGATGTGACACGCCCAGATCTCATATGTGATCTAATGAGATTGCACATAGGTCGTTCATTTGCTGTCACACGTGCATTAGTAGTCTATGTTAAATTGATCAATTTTGTGTGCGATCCTTTAGATCATGTGTTCTGTGACGTATGCATTGGGCACCCTTTTTTTTTTTAAATTTATTGACTTGCCACGCGTGTGTAATGTGTAGGGATGCGTTTTTACTATGTCATCTGCCATTCAGCTCTGCTACATGGCCGCTAACAGCAGACACAGACAGCCATGTAGCAGAGCTGAATGGCAGATGACAGCAGACACAGAAAGAGCCGCACGATCAGAATAAACTCGGGTTAACTTCACCCGACTTCATTGTCATGCTGCGGCTCTGTCTGTGTCGCGTCCTGATTAGCGGTCACCAGTGAAGGACTCACCGGTGACCGCTAAACTCCTGAGTAACTGAATTGAGCAGCCCTCTCTCATATACTCACCGATCTCCAGCGCGGCGCTGCACGGCATTCACACTGCTCCGGCGGCTTTTACTATTTTGAAAAAGCCGGCCGCTCATTAAACAATCTCGTATTCCCTACTTTCCCCGCCCACCGGCGCCTATGATTGGTTGCAGTGAGACACGCCCCCACGCTGAGTGACAGGTGTCTCACTACACCCAATCACAGCAGCCGGTGGGCGTGTCTATACTGTGCAGGGAAAAAATAATTTAAAAAAACGGCGTGCGGTCCCCCCCAATTTTAAAACCAGCCAGATAAAGCCATACGGCTGAAGGCTGGTATTCTCAGGATGGGGAGCTCCACGTTATGGGGAGCCCCCCAGCCTAACAATATCAGTCAGCAGCCGCCCAGAATTGCCGCATACATTAGATGCAACAGTTTTGGGACTGTACCCGACTCTTCCCGATTTGCCCTGGTGCGTTGGCAATCGGGGTAATAAGTAGTTAGGGTATGTGCGCACGTTGCTTTTTACCTGCTTTTTTGCTGCTTTTTCTTCTGCGCTGTTTAATGCCAAAATGGATGTGTTCTTCTATTCAAGCAAAGTCTATGGGAATTTGGGTTTCTTGTTCACACTATGTTGTTCAAAATGCTGCCTTTTTGTGGCAGAACTTTGGTCAAAAACTCAGCTTTTCAAAGAAGCAACATGTCAATTGTTTTTGCCATTTGGGTTTTGCACTGCAAAGCTGAGTTTTTGACCAAAGTTCTGCCACAAAAAGGCAGCATTTTGAACAACATAGTGTGAACAAGAAACCCAAATTCCCATAGACTTTGCTTGAATAGAAGAACACATCCATTTTGGCATTAAACAGCGCAGAAGAAAAAGCAGCAAAAAAGCAGGTAAAAAGCAACGTGCGCACATACCCTTAATGGCAGCCCATAGCTGCCACTAAATCCTAGATTAATCATTTCAGGCGTCTCCCCGAGATACCTTCCATGATTAATCTGTAAGTTACAGTAAATAAACACACCCAAAAAAATCCTTTATTAGAAATAAAAAACACAAACATACCCTCGTTCACCACTTTAAAGGGACTGTATCGTCTATTTTTTTTTTTTTTTTGTATGCCAAATCTGCAAAAAATATTATTAGAATTGTGTAACAACTGTTTTCTTAATGTAATTCAACTTTTAAATATGTAAAAAAAAATTGTTTTTATTAAAAATACTTATAATTGCCAGTAGGGGGAGCATCTTCCTGTGTACACATCCAAAAGCTATAGTAATCCTTAATAGAATTACGATAGCTACAAATTTGGGCAGTCACTAGATGACATGCCTATTCTCCTCCCCTTTTGGGTGTTACACTGCACCCAAAAGGGGAGGAGGTGTATTTCATAGTAATGTGTCGCCATTCCAGCAAACCGATCAGATGATATTGGATCCGGATTGGACGGCGCGGGACCCTTGAACCAGGATTACTGCAGAGGGGGGTTCTTAATTTCAATAAAGATGGAGTCACTAATTGTGTTGTGTTTTATTTCTAATAAAACAATTTTTCTGTGTTGTGGTTTTTTTTTTATGTTTACTTGAAATTCATGGTGGCCATGTCTAATATTGGCGTGACACCATGAATTTCGGGCTTAAGGCCCAGTCACACACAACGACTTAGCAGCGATCCCGAAAACGATGCGACCTGATAGGGATCGCAGGTAAGTCGCTGGGAGGTCGCAGGTGAGATGTCACACAGACAGATCTTACCAGCGATGCAGGAACAATACAGGTCGCAGTAGCGACCTGTATAACGATCTCAGCAGTCACTGTGACCCTGTCACACAGTGTCAAACACAGCGATGTTTCCTGCCCAGCAGGACATCGCCTTTGAAGAAAATGGCCTGGACCATTCTGCAACGACTAGAGATCTCACAGCAGGGGCCTGATTGCTGGTAGGTGTCACACATAACGAGATCGCTAACTGGATCGCTACTGCGTCACCAAAACGGTGACTCAGCTGCGATCTCGCTAGCGATCTCGTTATGTGTGACGGTACCTTTAGGGCCAGCTGATAATATAAAGCTAGCCTTAACCCCATTATTACCCAGCGAGCCAACCGTCACCAGGGCAGCTGGAAGAGTTGGATACAGTGCCAGAAGATGGCTCTTCTATGAAAGCGCCATTTTCTGGGGTGGCTGCGGACTGCAATACGCAGCGTGGGTGCCCAGAAACCTTGGGAACTCTGCACTGCATATTCCAATCCCCAGCTGCCTAGTTGTACCTGGCTGGCCTCAAAAATTGGGCGAAGCCCAAGTTTTCTCTAGTCCCTTCCACGACAGCATAGGATGGGAGGTTGTCTCTCCACACCCTAATTGGGACAGGAAGTTCAAGAGGTTTAAAAGGACCCTCCCACCTCCCACAGCCAGTGTCTTTCCTGTCCCCATGGGGCATGGAGAGGTTTTTATTTTTCTCCTATGCTGTGGTGGCCGGCGAACTACAGTATAAATTTTTTTTTTTTTTCTTCCCCTGTTACCTTAAGCCGGACAGCATCGGTCGGGCCTTCACCGCTCCTCCCTTGCTGTTCCCTCACGCTGTGGGGGACCGCTGCTCCAGCCTTCCGGAGCCTCCTTAGGGGTGATGCAGGCTGTTGAGCTCCCCGGCCGGCGTCCTCCCTGAGCCGCCGGCCGCTTCCTGCATGCACGCTGCCGGAGCAATCCGGAAGTGCTCCCGGGGGCGGGACTTCCGGTCTTGCGGACTTCCGGTCGAGCGCTTCCGGTTTGCGGAGGCAGCGTGGAGGACACGCCGACGGTGACACGGCCTGTCCAGGACCGGATGCGGGAGGCGGGGAACGTTTACCGTCACTGGGGGGCAGGCCCTTTTGCATAAGGGCTGCCGTGAAGACGTCAGATCATGGTAAGCAACTGTGCTCCCTGTCATGTCTTCCGCTGCAGCTGCATCTGCAGAACCCAGTGTGCCCCCTGCTACTGTAAGTATGGAGGGGAATGGTCCCTCGGACATAGGTCTCAGTCAGATGATTTATGGCTCTCTGGTCTGTGTTTTCTAGGAGGACAAGGCCACCAAGAAAACTGACAGAAATGAAAAGTCAGAGAAGCCTGAGAAGTCAGAAAAGGCTGACAAGTCCGATAAGCCTGATAGACCTGACAGAATGGAAAAAATTAAAAAATGTACTATCTGTATAAAGAAGCTCCCTGCAGTATGGGATAAAAAGCTTTGCCAGCAATGTACGGACCAGATTATTAGGGCCGAACAACCGTCCCTGATAGACGAGTTGCGGTCCATGATGAAACAGGAGATTAGGGCCTCACTGGCCTCCCTTCCTGCTCCTGGCCCTGCTCCTGGACCCTCTCCTCCAAAAAAGAGGAGACTCCAGTCGACCCCGTCTGATCAGGAGGACGCTGATTCCACCTCTGAGCGTCCTGATGAAGGATTTCCCTCTGGGGGGTCTGACCAGTCCTTTCTGTTTCCCTCAGAAGATTTGGGGGATCTTATTGGGGCAGTTCGGAGCACTATGGGATTAGAGGAAATGCAGTCTCTTCCCTCAATCCAGGACGAAATGTTTGCTGGCCTGAAGTCAGTCAAACAGTTAGGATTTCCAGTTCATGCCAATATTTTGGATATTGTCTCTCAGGAATGGGAATTTCCTGAGAGGCGGGTACGGAGTGACCCTAGACGCCGGTTTCCTCTGGAACCTTCTGGATTACATTGGGAGGTCCCAAGAGTAGACGTTCAGGTGGCTAGGGTAGCTAAGCAAACGGCTCTTCCCTTTGAAGATACTTCCCAACTGAAGGATCAGATGGATAGGAAGGTAGAAGGCCTGATGAAGCGGTCCTGGGAGGCATCGTCTTCTTCTATTCAGGCTAACATTGCCTCCACCTGTGTATCCAGGTCCCTAATTAGGTGGTTAGACCAGTTGGAGGCTCATATTTCCCAGGGGACCCCTAGGGAGGAATTACTGGAATCCCTTCCCTTGCTTAGGAAGGCTACCAGTTTTTTGGCAGATACCTCGGTGGAATCTGGCGGCCAAGACCTCGGTTCTTTCTAACTCTGCCAGACGTGCCCTCTGGCTTAAGGCCTGGAGCGGAGACTCCACCTCCAAAATGAGGCTTTGCTCCCTTCCGTTTAAAGGGGATTTGGTGTTTGGGCCTGCCCTGGATGATATTCTGGACAAGGCGACCGATCGTAAGGCCTTGCCCGATCCTAGACCCAACAGGAAGCGGTCCTTTCGTCCCTCGATGCCTCAGGCCTCCCAGCCCAGAGGGAAAGGGAAGGCAGGCAGGTGGAGCTATCCCAAGGGTAGAGGGAGAAACATCCTCATCCCTTCCCATCAGCAACGTCCTCAGCAGGACAAACAGTGACTCGGGTGGGGGGGGGCGACTCTCGGCGTTTCTTCCCCAGTGGCGGTCCATAACCACTTGCCAATGGGTTCTGAAGATCGTCTCGGAAGGTCTCCTCATAGAATTCCTCTCCCCCCCTCGTCCGGGTCTCCGAGTCACTGCTCTGGCATCGCAGGTTTCACAGGCTCTGTTGTACGCAAAGATTATAGAGCTAATGCACTCGGGGGTCGTTTCCCCAGTCCCGAGTCAGGAAGAAGGGGTAGGACACTACTCCCGCCTCTTCCTTGTCAAGAAGCCGTCTGGCGACGTCGAATAATTATCAATTTAAAACGTCTAAACCGTCAGGTCAGGTACCGGCGGTTCAAGATGGAGTCAGTAAAATCAGCTATTCCCCTGATAGGTTTTCACCACCAGATGGCCTCTATAGATCTCAAAGACGCCTACTTCCATGTACCCGTCCATCCGGGTCACAGGCAATACCTCAGGTTTGCGGTGCTACACGGGGAGGAAGTGCTTCATTTCCACTTCAGTGTACTTCCCTTCGGGATCTCCTCGGCTCCAAGGATCTTTTCGAAGATCATGGCAGAGGTGGTCGCCTTCATAAGATTGCAGGGTATCTGTCTGGTTCCATATTTGGACGACTTTCTTCTCATGGCTCCATCTGCTCCAACCCTCCGGAGCCATGTGGAAAGGTCTTTGGGAATCCTTCGGTCCCTGGGATGGATTCCCAATCTCAAAAAATCACAGTTAACCCCCTCCTCCACTCGGCAGTTTCTCTGAGTGCTGCTGGACTCCGACAGACAGGCATCTTTTCTCCCAGAGGGCCACAGGGTAGCTCTGTTAGCCAAAATATCAAAGCTTCGCAGGCAGGCTCGCCCGACGCTTCGAGCGGCTATGTCAGCTCTGGGTTCCATGACGTCCTGCATTCCCTCAGTCAGGTGGGCTCAGGCCCATTCTCGGTGTCTCCAGGATCATATCCTGGCACATTGGGACAGACTCCCGTCATCCCTAAACAGACGGTTTCGCCTCTCGGGGTCCGTCTCCTCATCCCTTCTCTGGTGGCTGCGTCCCGCCAACCTGCAGGTGGGGGTTGCCTGGACTCAGACACCCCTGGTTACACTGACCACAGATGCCAGCCTACGAGGATGGGGGGCAATGGTGGCAAACTCCCCATTTCAAGGGGTCTGGAGTCCTTACGTCAGCTCCCAATCCTCCAACTACCGGGAGCTCAGGGCAGTCAGGGAAGCCCTCCTTGCGGCTTAGGACCTCGTCCGGGACTCTCACGTCCTGGTGTATTCAGACAATGTCACAACAGTGGCACATCTCCGCCATCAGGGCAGTGCACGCTCAGGCGCCCTGAAGTCAGTGTCCTCCCGAATCTTTCAATGGGCGGAACAATCTCTGCTCTCCCTTTCTGCGGTCCATCTGAAGGGCTCCCTAAATCTTCAGGTGGATTTCCTGAGTCGTCGGGATGTTCATCCGGGGGAATGGAGTCTGGATCAGGCGGTGTTCTGCTCTCTGGTGGCAAGGTGGGGTGCTCCAGAGGTGGACCTCTTTGCTTCGGCAGGGAATCGCAAGGTTGAAACATATTTCTCCCTGAACCCACGGGACGAGGCGTTAGGGGTAGACGCTTTCTGCCACAAGTGGTCCTTTCGCCTCGCTTACGCGTTCCCCCCTCTTCCTCTTCTCGCAAGGGAGGAAGATCAGAGACGAGGGGGTCCCAACTATACTGGTAGCCCCGCTGTGGCCTCGGAGGAGTTGGTACAGCCTGGTCATGACGCTAGGAATCGACGGCCCAGTCCTCTTAGGTTCGGACCCCAGCTTACTGTCCCAGGGTCCGATTTTCCATCCGGCTCCCCAGAAACTCAACTTGGCTGCCTGGCTTCTGAGGCCCGGGCACTGAAGGCCCAAGGGCTTTCTGACAAAGTTGTGGCTACCCTACAGAAGAACCGTAAACCTGTGACTAATAGTATTTACAACAAAATCTGGAAGAGATTTTCCTCCTGGTGTGGTTCTCGGCCTCCTGACCCACTTCGGCCTAATATTGCGCAGATTCTGGACTTCCTCCAGAGTGGATTGGACTTAGGCCTTCGGCCTAGCACCCTGAAGGTTCAGGTGTCAGCCCTCAGTGCAGTCTTTGACACGGCTCTGGCAGATCATCGTTGGATCCGTCGGTTCTTTGTGTCCGCTAGTAGACTCTGTCCACGTCAGAGGGTCCTGACTCCTCGCTGGGATCTCAATGTGGTCCTTACCGGACTATCTCAGTCACCATTTGAACCTCTGTGCTCTTGTAACATTCATTCTCTTTCTCACAAGACTGCTTTTCTTGTGGCTATTACGTCTGCTCGCAGAGTCGGAGAACTTCAGGCTTTGTCTATTAGGGAACCTTACCTGACCGTCAGAGATGACAGCATTGTTTTTCAGCTGGACCCTTCCTTCCTTCCCAAGGTGGTTTCGGATTTTCACCGTTCTCAGTCCATCGTCCTTCCTTCCTTCTGTCAGAATCCTCGGACTCCGGGTGAGGAAGTGTTTCATTCTTTGGATGTCCGTTGGATAGTGTTGCACTACCTGGAGGTTACTGCTTCTTGGCGCCTTGATTCTAACCTGTTCATCCAGCCCTTTGGCCGCAATAAGGGCAAGAAGATGGCTAAGAGTACCGTCGCCAACTGGATTGTGCGGGCAATTAGAGATGCCTACCTCGCTCAGCATCTCTCTCCACCTACTGGATTCACGGCGCACTCCACCAGGGCTACCTCTGTCTCCTGGGCTGAATGGGCAGGGGCCTCCCCTGAGCAGATCTGCAAGGCGGCTACGTGGTCTTCGCTCCATACTTTCACGAAGCATTATCGGTTGGATCTGGATTCCAACAGGGATTTGGCCTTTGGCAGGAGGGTCCTGCAGGCTGTGGTCCCCCCCTAGGTATCAATTCTTTGGTATTCCTCCTATGCTGTCGTGGAAGGGACTAGAGAAATAAGAATTATTCTTACCGATGATTCGGTTTCTAGGACCTTCCACGACAGCAGGTAATTCCCTCCCCTTTGTATTCATATATTCCTGAATGTGTGGTACTTCTCATATGCTATGGATTCTTTGTAAGACACTGGCTGTGGGAGGTGGGAGGGTCCTTTTAAACCTCTTGAACTTCCTGTCCCAATTAGGGCGTGGAGAGACAACCTCCCATCCTATGCTGTCGTGGAAGGTCCTAGAAACCGAATCATCGGTAAGAATAATTCTTATTTTTTTTTATTTTAATTATTTCATGAAATTCATGAAATAATTTAAAAAAAAGGGCTTCGCTATATTTTTGGTTCACAACCGGGTACAAATAGGCAGCTGGGAGTTGGGGTCAGCCCGTAGCTGCCTGCTGTACCTGGCTAGCATACAAAAATATGGCGAAACCCACGTCATTTTTTTTGGGTTGATAAAAAATCCTGTATACAGTCCTGGATGGATCATGCTGAGCCTTGTAATTATGCAGCTGCTGTCTGCTCTCCTGTATACACTATTGGATGTAGGATGCTGAGCCTTGCAGTTCTGCAGCTGCTGTCTGCTCTCCTGCATACACTAGTGGATGTAGGATGCTGAGCCTTGTTGTTCTGCAGCTGCTGTCTGCTCTCCTGCATACACTATTAGATGTAATATGCTGAGCCTTGTAGTTTTGCTCCCCCTGCTTCTCCCTCCAGCATACAGTCCTGGATCAGTAGTTGGCACTGTATGGTGGCTCTGTACTTGGCACAGTACGGTGGCTCAGTAGTTAGCACTGTACTGTGGCTCTGTAGATGGCACTGTATGGTGGCTCAGTAGTTGGCACTGTATGGTGGCTCAGTAGTTGGCACTGTACGGTGGCTCTGTAGATGGCACTGTATGGCGGCTCTGTAGTTGGCA
Source organism: Anomaloglossus baeobatrachus (assembly GCF_048569485.1). Classification (NCBI taxonomy): domain Eukaryota; kingdom Metazoa; phylum Chordata; class Amphibia; order Anura; family Aromobatidae; genus Anomaloglossus; species Anomaloglossus baeobatrachus. The sequence goes on from NC_134355.1 coordinate 268,111,024, forward strand.
CTGTACTGTGGCTCAGTAGTTGGCACTATATGGTGGCTCAGTAGTTGGCACTATATGATGGATAAGGGTAGGATTAGATACACAGCTGTGCAGACAGTATCACACAGGAGAGAAATACATAACTCAGCACACAGTATCACACATGAGGATTAGATACACAGCTCAGCACACAGTATCACACGGGAGAGGATTAGATACACAGCTCAGCACAGTATCACACAGGAGAGGATTAGATACACGGCTCAGCAGACAGTATCACAGGAGAGGATTAGATGCACAGCTCAGCAGACAGTATCACACAGGAGAGGATTAGATACACAGCTCAGCACACAGTATCACACAGGAGAGGATTAGATACACAGTATCACACAGGAGAGGATTAGATACACAGCTCAGCACACAGTATCACATAGGATAGTATTAGATACACAGCTCAGCACACAGTATCACACAGGGGAGGAGTAGATACACAGCTCAGCAGACAGTATCACACAGGGCAGGATTAGATGCTCAGCACACAGTATCACACGGGAGAGGATTAGATACACAGCTCAGCACAGTATCACACAGGAGAGGATTAGATACACGGCTCAGGAGACAGTATCACAGGAGAGGATTAGATGCACAGCTCAGCAGACAGTATCACACAGGAGAGGATTAGATACACAGCTCAGCACACAGTATCACACAGGGGAGGATTAGATACACAGCTCAGCAGACAGTATCACACAGGATAGTATTAGATACACAGCTCAGCACACAGTATCACACAGGGGAGGATTAGATACACAGCTCAGCAGACAGTATCACACAGGGGAAGATTAGATACACAGCTCAGCAGACAGTATCACACAGGGGAGGATTAGATAAACAACCATGCAGACAGTATCACCAGTACACAGGGTAGCAAGTGGAAGGGTTGACACACACACACACACACACACACACACACGAACGTGGACGGGGCAGAGGACAGCTGGGGGAGGGAGGAGGTTTCATTACAGACGGTAACGGCAGGGGGCTGGTGAGAGCACAGGGAGGACACACACCGGCGGCCGCCAGAACGGGGCTGGGGACAGCGGAGGGACGTTATTTAATAACACGGTAATGGCAGGGGGCTGCTGAGAGCACAGGGAGGACACACACACCAGCGGCCGCCAGAATGGGGCTGGGGACAGCGGAGGGACGTGATTTCATAACATACGGTAACGGCAGGGGGCGGGGGCTGGTGAGAACAGAGGGAGGGAGGATTGTGTGATCGGTAACGGGGGGAGGGGAGGCGTCCCGGACTTACATCCCGGCGGTTGACAGGTGTAAAGTGGCGCAAAGAGCATGGATTGAATCTCCACAAAAATGGCGCTGAAATCTGCCCTTTGCTGTGATATGGACAGCCCAGGGTGCGCGTCCAGATCACAGCACACACCCACTGTAACGATACATGAATGATAGGGTCGGATGGCAACCACTGTTCTCTATGTACAGGGGCTGCCATAAAGGAGTGTGTAACTGTCGTTAAACATACAGCAAATCCAACATGGCCCCCAGTGCATACAGTAAAATTAGAATAACATAAAAACTAAATAAGCTACGAATTTCATTTTGAATTAGACATACTTCATTTCAGAATCCCTTATTTTAATAAAAAATTAAAAAAACGCGATACAGTCCCTTTTAATAAGCCCGAAAAAGCCCTCCATGTCCGGCGTAATCCAGGATGGTCCAGCGTCGCTTCCAGCTCTGCTGCATGAAGGTGACCGGAGCTGCAGAATATACCGGCGCTCCTGTCAGTTCCACGCAGCTAATGAAGGCGAATAGCGTGATCAGCTGAGCTGTCACTGAGGTTACCCGCTGTCACTGGATACAGCGGTGGCCGCGGGTAACCTCAGTGACAGCTCAGCTGATCGCGCGGCTGTCTTCAGTTGCTGCGTGGAGCTGACAGGAGCGGCTGTGTATTCTGCAGCTCCGGTCACCTCCATCCATCCATCCTTCCCACAGTCCCTTCCCTGGATGTGCCCCCATCCATCCATCCTTCCCACAGTCCTCACCCTGGATGTGCCCCAATCCATCCATCCTTCCCACATTCCCCACCCTGGATGTGCCCCCATCCATCCATCCTTCCCACAATCCCCACCCTGGATGTGCCCCCATCCATTATTCCCACAGTCATTACTCATCATCCCTACAGTCCCAGTCCATATTGTACACTTGCTTTGGCAAAATTAATTTGATTTGACATAGATAGATGGAAATTAGCTAGCTAGAATGATATATAGATAGTCTGATAGATAAATAGAATGATGGAGGGATAGATAGATAGCTGTGTGCTGCTTCATAGACTGCAGGCCGCACTGTACCTGTAAGGATATGTGTGCACTAGGCGTTTTTTTCACGCTGCGTTTTTATGTGCGTTTTTGTCTTAAAAACGCACTCGTGGCAAAAAGAGCGGCAAAAACGCATGTGTTTTTACTGCGTTTTGGTGCGTTTTTTGCGGCGTTTTTGCTCACTGCGTTTTTAATCAGTGAACAATGCCATTAAAGATTGTTAATGGAAAATCCTGGCAGACCGGCTAGCATTGGTCCTCCCATTGATAGTAGGACCACATCAAGTGGGGTTCGTTAAAAATAGGTCAGCAGTATTCAACATTCGCACAGTGTTGGCGGTACTAGATGGAACAAAAAGACCGGGCCTGATAAAGAGGAACCCTGCGTTATTGGCCTTAGACGCGGAAAATGCCTTTTGACAATGTAAATTGACATTGGTTAGGGCTAGTATTAGATAAATTTGGCATAATGGGTACTTTTCGGAACTATATGGAGGCACTTTACGCTACGCCTGAAGCTAGAATTTCCACAATGGGCTTTCTGTCAAAATCTTTTCAGCTACAGAAGGGGACTAGGCAGGGGTGCCCCCTGTCCCCTCTTCTGTTTGACTTGGCCCTTGAACCACTAGCCCAATACTTAATAAAATCAGAAGATTTCTCAGGAATCAAGGTGGGGAATAGTGAGATAAAACTAACCTGCTTTGCAGATGATATGCTTTTATTTATGTCAGACCCAGACAATCATCTGAAGAAGGTAATAGACAAACTGACGTACTTTGGCTCCTTTTCAGGCTACAGGATAAATATCAGTAAAAGTCAGATTGTATATTTGACACCCCTGGGAAATAGGCAAGGTGAGGGAATAGAAGTAGCCATAGCCCCCCACTACATCACTTATTTAGGAATTAAAATAGGCAGAGACTCAATGTCATTATATAGACTTAACTATCCACACCTAATTGAAAAAATAACTAAAGCGCTAGACAGGTGGAAAAATCTTTCCCTGTCCCTGTTTGGCAGAGCACATCTGATAGAGATGATCAGCTTCTCCCGCTTGCTCTATCCTCTACAAACTATTCCCTTACTGCTGAAACACACCGATATCAACAAGTTGCAAAAAGCGTTTGTAAAATTTTTATGGCAGGGAAAGAGACCAAGAGTATCCTACTCAAAGCTGTGTCTACAGAAAAAAGATGGAGGGGTACAAATGCCCATGATTAGATTGTACAACTTAGCGGCGCTTGCCAGACATATAAAAGACTGGATCAATGGGACAACCTTCTTTTCTAACGTTCAGCTGGAGAGGGAGCTAACAAGCCCTTTTAACTTGGTAGCGGTATTACATATGAAGCTAGATAAAATACCAACGTACGTGAAACAGAGCTGTTTAATAAAGGACACGGTGGGGGCCTGGAGAGCACTGAGAAAACTGTATAGACTCCCTTATTGTCTTTCAAAATGTACCCCGTTGTGGGAGGATCCAAATTTTATTCAAGGGTCTCAAAACAAATTGTTTCAAGGATGGAAGCAGAGGGGGATACGGAGGTTGGGTGACTTACTGAAAACAGAGGAGGGGAGAGTTCTGAGCTGGGCAGAGGTATCGGAAAAATTTAACATGGAAAATCACCATTACCTACAATATTTACAAATAACAACACATTACACATCAGTGGTAAAAGAGGGCGGGAAGGCTGAAAAGAAGGGGAGTTTTGATGTATTGATTGGTCAGGGAGCGGGACATGAATTCCTTTCGATCATATACTAACGATTGAGAGATCAAGTACAGGGCCCCTGGAAAGAGCAAATATTTAAAACCTGGGAGACTGCTCTGGGCGATCCGGACATCTATGATAAAATTCTAAGGGGGTTGGAATCTGTTAAGAAAGTAATGATAAATGAAAATGGAGGGAGATGCAATTTAAGCTAGTACACAACGCAGTATATGCCTTTAATATACCACATAGCAGCTCACCAGTGCGTTTCTTGGACCATTGCCCTAAATGTGGACTCCATAAAGCAAAACTGTTTCACTGCATATGGGAATGCCCACAGGTGAGGGGGGTATGGGATGAAGCGGTGGCGTACATATTGAGGATTTGGAAAGTAGTTATACCCGTCACCCCTCAGGCCTGTTTGTTTCACTGTATAGAAGCCCCTGACAGAGCAAGTGCTCACATTCCAGGTGTAATACACGTAGTATTGCTTGTAGTCAAGAAATGCCTACTTAGGAACTGGCTGATAAGACAGACACCGAGAAATACAGAAATAGTTGATACCCTAAAAACAATAATGATGTACGACAAACTGGATTCGGAGAAAGATAAGGAGAAGTCCACTAAAAGATTCTTCAAAAAGTGGAGAACATTTATTGAGCAAATCTTCACACAGACAGAAATCACCCAGTTAATTAAAGCATTTGAACACACGTCTTGGTATTGTGTGGAAGACACTGCAGGGACACTAGGGACACTGAAGGTACGGAGCATCCAAAGGACCAACTGAACTGAACAAATAGGTTAGGTTGTTAAGTTAGAGTAAATTATTGTTAAGATAATTCTATGGAGATGAAATTGTTATGACAATGAAAAAGAAAATGATGTAACAGAAGCATTGTACGATCCGGAGAAATTTTATGATATGTAACAACATGTTCTCTTGTTGATATGTGCTTGCTGACATCAAATAAAATATGTTTAAAAAAAAAAAAAAGATTGTTGATGAAAAAAAAAAAAAAGGTCTGATGTCATTTCCTTCAATATGTTCTTCATTGTATGCAGGAGAGCAGACAGCTGCAGAACTAGTGTATGCAGGAGAGCAGACAGCAGCTGCAGAACTACAAGGCTCAGCATCCTCCATCCAGGACTGTATGCAGGAGTTTTTTGCCCAAAAAAAAAAAAATAAATGACATGGGCTTCGCTATATTTTTGTATGCTAGCCAGGTACAGCAGGCAGGTACGGGCTGCCCCCAACCCCAAGCTGCCTATTTTTACCCATCTGGCAATCAAAAATATAGGGAAGCCCTTTTTTTTTTTTTTTTATTAATTTCATGAATTTCAAGAAATAATTAAAAAAAAAAAGATGTGGGCTTCGCCCAATTTTTGAATCCAGCCAGGTACAACTAGGCAGCTGTGGATTGGAATCCGCAGTGCAGGGTGCCCATGCTTTCTGGGCACCGCCGCTGCGAATTGCAGTCCGCAACCACCCCAGAAAATGGCGCTTTCATAGAAGCGCCATCTTCTGGCGCTGTATCCAACTCTTCCAGCTACGCTGATGTCGGGTGGCTCGCTGGGTAATAATGGGGTTAGGGCTAGCTGTATATTGTCAGCTGGTCCTAAACCCGAAATTCATGATGTCACGCTAATATTAGACATGGCCACCATGAATTTCTAGTAAAGATAAAAAAACACAACACACAGAAAAATATTTTTATTATAAATAAAACACAACATAATTAGTGACTCCATCTTAATTGAAATAAAGAACCCCCCTCCTCAGTAATCCTGGGTCAAGGCTCTCGCGCCGTCCAATCCGGATCCAATATCATCTGAACGGTTTGCTGGAAGGCGATCAGATGATGTGTCAGGTTCAAGGACGTGAATCACATCACACATCAGCTGATTGTATAAAAGCTGATTATACAATCAGCTGATGCATCAGTAGAAGAAAATAAAATACTGAGTCACGTCTGTGCTGATTACCGGCAGCTCCTGGAGCGATCGGATGTGAGTCTGATCCTGTCCCATCGCTGCAGGGGCTGCCGGTAATCAGCTGATGAAGTCTCCTGACGGCAGGATCAGCTGATAAGTTAAGCCGGCCGGGCGCTAAAAAGCCGGCGACACCGCGAGAATTGCAATCAGCTGATGTGTCAGGTGACTGCATCAGTTGATCCATCGTCTGGTCCTGCAGGCATCGTACGTGCCCGGGGAGACTGCACACAGCCGTAGTGGCGGTACCGGGAGAGGAGCTGGGAGCGGGCATGGCACCGGGAGTCTGCAGACAGGTGAGCATGACATTTTTTTTTCTACTGTTCACTTTTGTTTTCGCCGCTGCATCCACCTCCCGCCCAGACATGGCGCCGCACGGGAGCTGACATGGCACTCGGCGGGTTGTGGAAGCAGCGGTGGCGGTACCGGGAGGATTCACGCTTCTGTGTTTACCAACAGAAGGAATCCTCTTCCTGTACACGTCACTTTAGTACCCACCCCTTGCGATTATAGCTGCGTTTTTAGTCATAGAAACGCAGCTATATGTGTTTTTCATTGAGTTTTTGAACATCTCATTGAACTCAATGGGTGAAAAACGCAGTGAAAAACGCAGAAATAATTGACATGCTGCGTTTTTGTGGTCAACTACAAAAAAAACGCTGTGTGCGGACAGCAAAAATGAAAACTCATAGACATTGCTGGGGAAGCAATGTCACTGCATTTTCAGCGCAAAAACAAGTTAAAAAACGCAGCAAAAACGCCTAGTGCGCACAAGGCCTAAATGTGTTAGCAGACACTGCTGACCTCCCACTGACCTTCTCCTCCACCGCCCAGATCTGCAGTGTGTGCTCAGCAGCAGATCTCAGCATTGGAGGAGGTGAGTGGGGTCTTGTGATGGCGCAGGAGGCCTAAGGCTAGTTTCACACTTGCGTTGAACGGCATCCATTGCATTGCGTTATGTGACGGATGCAACGGATGTGTTGCATATAGTGGCACAACGGATGCAACGGATCGTACAAAACAACGGAATCTGCTTTTTTTTTTTTTCTTTACAGTTTTACCGGCGGGCGACTATTGAGAACAATCAGCTGATCGCTTACAGCAGCCGGCCGCCGGGTGATCAGCTGATCGCTCACAGCAGCCGGCCGCCGGGTGATCAGTTGATTGCTCACAGCAGCCGGCCGCCGGGTGATCAGCTGATCGCTCACAGCAGACGGCAGCCGGGTGATCAGCTGATAGCTCACAGCAGCCGGCCGCCGGGTGATCAGCTGATTGCTCACAGCAGCCGGCCGCCGGGTGATCAGCTGATTGCTCACAGCAGCCGGCCGCCGGGTGATCAGCTGATTGCTCACAGCAGCCGGCCGCCGGGTGATCAGCTGATTGCTCACAGCAGCCGGTCGCTGGGTGATCAGCTGATTGCTCACAGCAGCCGGCAGCCGGGTGATCAGCTGATAGCTCACAGCAGCCGGCCGCCGGGTGATCAGCTGATTGCTCACAGCAGCCGGCCGCCGGGTGATCAGCTGATTGCTCACAGCAGCCGGCCGCCGGGTGATCAGCTGATTGCTCACAGCAGCCGGTCGCCGGGTGATCAGCTGATCGCTCACAGCAGACGGCAGCCGGGTGATCAGCTGATAGCTCACAGCAGCCGGCCGCCGGGTGATCAGCTGATTGCTCACAGCAGCCGGCCGCCGGGTGATCAGCTGATTTCTCACAGCAGCCGGTCGCTGGGTGATCAGCTGATTGCTCACAGCAGCCGGTCGCCGGGTGATCAGCTGATCGCTCACAGCAGACGGCAGCCGGGTGATCAGCTGATCGCTCACAGCAGCCGGCCGCCGGGTGATCAGCTGATTGCTCACAGCAGCCGGCCGCCGGGTGATCAGCTGATTGCTCACAGCAGCCGGTCGCTGGGTGATCAGCTGATTGCTCACAGCAGCCGGCAGCCGGGTGATCAGCTGATAGCTCACAGCAGCCGGCCGCCGGGTGATCAGCTGATTGCTCACAGCAGCCGGCCGCCGGGTGATCAGCTGATTGCTCACAGCAGCCGGCCGCCGGGTGATCAGCTGATTGCTCACAGCAGCCGGTCGCCGGGTGATCAGCTGATCGCTCACAGCAGACGGCAGCCGGGTGATCAGCTGATAGCTCACAGCAGCCGGCCGCCGGGTGATCAGCTGATTGCTCACAGCAGCCGGCTGCCGGGTGATCAGCTGATTGCTCCCAGCAGCCGGCCGCCGAGTGATCAGCTGATAGTTCGGCCGCCAAGAATGTGTGCGGGGGGGGGGCGGAGTGTGGGGTGGGTGGGGCCATGGCACTGAGGACGTCAGTGCCGCAGGGACTGAATGGCTGAATACAGGTGTGTGTCTGTGTGTGTGTGTGTCTGTGTGTATCTGTGTATCTGTACATGTGGAGTGGAGTGCAGGAGGGGGCGTAGCCGAGTGTAAAAGTGTCGGGGTCCCTGCAGACATAGCCAGGGTAAATATCGGGTAACTAAGCAAAGCACTTTGTTTGGTTACCCGATATTTACCTTGGTTACCAGCGTACACCGCTTAGCGCTGGCTCCTTGCACACGTAGCCAGGGTAAATATCGGGTTACTTAGCAAAGCGCTTTGCTTAGTAACCCGATGTGTACCCTGGTTACATGTGCAGGGAGCCAGAGAGAGCATGCGCAGCGAAATCCTAAGGATTCCGCTGCTCAAAAAACGTTACATGCAACAAGCTGAAGCAACGCAGATTAGTCGCAATCCGTCGTCCATACAAGTCTATGTGAAGCAGCGGAATCCGTTAACGGATTCCGCTGTTTTCCAAAACGGCGGATTGCGACTGAAGGAAAACAACGCAAGTGTGAAACTAGCCTAAGATTGTTTGTACTTTTAATTAACAAATGTAAAATTAATATTTAAAATTAACAATGCACTAGAAGCAGAATTCAGTGATTGCAGCCATAATAATCACATTAGTCAAAATGTGAAGGAGAAAGAACAAACTGCCGCTTACTGTCTTGTGGCCGGTATTAAGTTAGGCAGACGGGGATTATTTACTTATACTTTTTTTATAAATTCAATCCTATTTTGACAACTGTGATTAAGGCCCTGTGCGCACTAGAAAATGAAAATTCGCACCCTCTAGCAGAATACCGCACCTGCGGCAAAAACCGCAGTAATAACGCAGCCGCGGTTTTGCCGCGATTTTTCTGCAGGTTGGTATCTGCGTTTTTTTACCGTTTTATCTATGGCAAAAAAATCAGGCACCTGCAAAAAAGTGACATGCTCATTCCTTTTGCTGCAGAAATTCTGCATCAAAACCTTTAGGGGGAAAAACGCAGTGTGCACACTTCTTTTTTTTTTTTTCTGCTTACCATAGGTTTTGCTGGGGAAGGACTGTAGAAAGGTTATGAACATTTTCTACAGCAATTCATGCAGCAAATCCGCGGCAAAAACCGCAGCGTGCGCCCAGGGCCTTAAGCAGGAAAGGCGGCACTTTTTCTGATCAGCCATTTTAAAACGGCGAGAAGAATAAAGTGAATAGCGCCTCGCAGCGTTGGAAAATCTGAGGTTTCAGCTACTGGAAGTAGCTGAGACCCTGGAGATCATGATCCGGGTCGGTTTTTCTGGTTCCTGGTCACATGATCACTAGAAAAGTACTAAGGTGACCATGTAACTGTAAATGGCAGTGCCGGTAACTTATTTATCTCCCACTTGCCATGATCATGTCAGATGGGAGATAAATGTCACCTTCCTGTACCCCACTGGTCTCTCGGTGCCCCCTGTCACCCACCGGTGCCCCCTGTCACCCTCCGGCCTCCCGGTGCCCCCTGTCACCCTCCGGTCCCTCCTTCTCCTTGTCTTTGGTGGCCGCATGTGCAGACAGCAGCTCTCAGCCGGCTCTCTGTGAACAGTGGGGGTTACTGCAGCCCACACTGTCCTCGGTTGGACCCGGGCAGTGTGCAGGCAGTATTCTCAGGTTACTGCACCCACACTGCTCACATGCAGTGCCTGCTCTTAAAGAAAATGGGGGATACGTTCTCTGAGTGTGCCCCTCCATATCCGGGAAGGTCCAGTATAGTCTTGGGACCTCCTAAGTAGATTACAACGAACTGGATTTTTTTTTCTTCTCAATAAATTGGTGAAAAAGGGAATGTGTTATGGAACATTTTTTCAAATAAATTTTGTCTTTATTTCTTTTCTTTTTTTTTTTTAATTACTGACAGTTAGTGATGTCGGGTATCTGATAGATGCTGTGATATTACGAACTCCTGGGCTTGATGATAGCAGACATTATACATCTGGTATCAACCCCATATACAACCCCATTTGCCACCGCACCAGGGCAACGGGATGAGTCGGGGCGAAGCGCCAGGATTGGTGCATCTAATGTATGCGCCACTTCTGGGGCGGCGGTGACCTGCTATTTTTAGGCAGGAAAGGGCTAAATGACCATGGCCTTTCCCACCCTGAGAATACCAGACCACAGCTGTCCACTTTACATTGGCTGGTGAACCAATTTGGGGGGGGGGGGGAGGTTTTTTTTTTTTTTATTTATAGATAATTAAAAAGCAACATGGGGAGACCTCCATTTTGGATTACCAGCCAAGGTGAAGCTGCCAGCTTTGGCCTGCAGGCTGTAGCCGTCTGCTTTACCCTAGTTGGCTATCAAAAATGGGGGGGGGGGCCCGACGTCGTGTGGTTTTGTTTTTTTTTATTTATTGGCTAAATACAAGGCTAAACACGCTTTAGTGCCACATGAAAGTCACTAAATGGTGCCAGCTTAGAATATTCATGGGCGTGGGACATGTTTGACATCCTATGCATGTATCTATCTATACAACTGCAGGAGGTAGAGTATATAAGTGACCTGCTTCTTCATTCTCCTCCTCCTGTAGAAGCAGATGACTGGTTTTGCATACCTGCGAAAGGTAGGTTGGGGCCCCCTGCAGCTTGTATAGTGACTCCATGGTTCGCACTCTCCCCCCTGCAGCTTGTATAGTGACTCCATGGTTCGCACTCTCCCCCTGCAGCTTGTATAGTAACTCCATGGTTCACACTCTCCTCCCTGCAGCTTGTATAGTGACTCCATGGTTCACACTCTCCCCCTTGCAGCTTGTATAGTGACTCCATGGTTCACACTCTCCCCCCTGCAGCTTGTATAGTGACTCCATGGTTCGCACTCTCCCCCCTGCAGCTTGTATTGTGACTCCATGGTTCACTCTCCCCCCTGCAGCTTGTATAGTGACTCCATGGTTCGCACTCTCCTCCCTGCAGCTTGTATAGTGACTCCCTGGTTCACACTCTCCCCCCTGCAGCTTGTATAGTGACTCCATGGTTCGCACTCTCCTCCCTGCAGCTTGTATAGTGACTCCATGGTTCGCACTCTCCTCCATGCAGCTTGTATAGTGACTCCATGGTTCGCACTCTCCCCCCTGCAGCTTGTATAGGAGCTACATGGTTCACACTCTCCTCCGTGCAGCTTGTATAGTGACTCCATGGTTCGCACTCTCCCCCCTGCAGCTTGTATAGTGGCTCCATGGTTCACACTCTCCCCCCTGCAGCTTGTATAGTGACTCCATGGTTCGCACTCTCCTCCGTGCAGCTTGTATAGTGACTCCATGGTTCACACTCTCCCCCCTGCAGCTTGTATAGTGACTCCCTGGTTCGCACTCTCCTCCGTGCAGCTTGTATAGTGACTTCATGGTTCGCACTCTCCTCCGTGCAGCTTGTATAGTGACTTCATGGTTCGCACTCTCCCCCCTGCAGCTTGTATAGTGACTCCATGGTTCGCACTCTCCTCCCTGCAGCTTGTCTAGTGACTCCCTGGTTCGCACTCTCCTCCGTGCAGCTTATATAGTGACTCCTTGGTTCGCACTCTCCTCCATGCAGCTTGTATAGTGACTCCATGGTTCGCACTCTCCTCCGTGCAGCTTATATAGTGACTCCCTGGTTCGCACTCTCCTCCGTACAGCTTGTATAGTGACTCCATGGTTCACACTCTCCTCCGTGCAGCTTGTATAGTGACTCCATGGTTCGCACTCTCCTCCGTGCAGCTTGTATAGTGACTGTGTGGACAAAACCACTTTTGGTTTTACATTATCATTCTTGAATGCTGGTGCATGTTTTATTTGTCACATATGATTACTATTACACATAGTCCTAGGTGTCCACCAGGGAACTGATACCTTTTACGCTGTCCTCTGTTTTTGTATGGTACTTTTTCTATGATTTTCATGTAAGTACTTGGCACTTTCATGTATATACATGTTAAATACATTTATTTAACTAAGAACTCCTTTCTTTTTCGCTCCTAATTGGGAGACCCAGACAATTGGGTGTATAGCTACTGCCTCCGGAGGCCGCACAAAGTACTACACTTAAAAGTGTAAGGCCCCTCCCCTTCTGGCTATACACCCCCCCGTGGGAGCACGGGTCCCTCAGTTTTTGCTTTGTGCGAAGGAGGTCAGACACGCACGCATAGCTCCACTGTTTAGTCAGCAGCAGCTGCTGACTATGTCGGATGGAAGAAAAGAGGACCCATACTAGGGTCCCCAGCATGCTCCCTTCTCACCTCACTTTCTGTCGGTGGTGCTTGTTAAGGTTGAGGTACCCATTGCGGGTACGGAGGCTGGAGCCCACATGCTGATTCCTTCCCCATCCCCATTAGGGCTCTGGGCGAAGTGGGATTTTACCGGTCTCCAGGCACTGAGACCGTGCTCCATCCGCAGCCCCTGGAGAAGCCGCTGGATATGGAGCTGAGTATCGTCAGGGACATGGCCCTGCTCCGTCAAGGTACTCTGTGTCCCCGTGCATACGCGCGCACACTGCAGCATTGCTGGGTGTGTTAGTGCGCCGGGGACAACAGCGCTGCTGCGCTTGTGCCATTTCCTCACTTCAGCTTAGCTGAGTGGGTAGACTCAGGGAGAACGGTCGCGCCGGCCGCTGGGACTGCGACGCGGCTGGGACTTGTGGTGCGCCGGGGACTTCCGCGCTGACCGTGCGTTTATCACGGCCGCGCTTATTACTACAGTCCCCGGCTTTTGCGGCCTAGTTCGTTCGTTCCCGCCTCCGCACCTGCCAGTCAGGAGGAGGGCGTGACGCTGTACAGAGCATCAGCGCAGAGGGCTGGAGTCTTTTTTACATACTCCAGCCCTCACACCAGGCACAGTAGGACGCAGTTTCCCGCACTTTGTTTGTGGCACGCCCACGGTCCGCCCCTCTTCACAGAACGCCGGCAGCCATTCCTGCCTGCACGCTGAGCTGCAGAGGGGAGACGGGGAGACCCAGACACGGGATTCTACGGCCTCATTCCCGCTGTTCAGCGGGCGGTAAGCAGCCTCAAGGGCTCACCCCCACTTGTGCCGTTTGTATACTGAGTATTTTGTGTTTGCAAATACTTTGTACTGTACGGTCGCTGGTGATTCTCGGCTATACCCCCTCCTAGATTACAAGGAGGCAACAGCATGTCGTCCGCAAAACGCAAGGGTGCCAAGGCACAGACATTATATGCTGCCTGTACCGCATGTGGGGCTGCTCTACCGGCAGGTTCCACTGACCCCCATTGTGTGCAGTGCTCGGCCCCTGTGCAACTTGCACAGCCGGGGCCTCTGCTGGACGTGACCCAGGGTGTACCACCTGTGAATGCTGTCCAGGTGACAGGAACGGAGTTTGCAGCTTTTGCTGACAGATTGTCTATGACCATGTCAAAGATTCTTGAAACATTGCAGTCTAGACCAGTAACTCAGACCATGGACACTGTGGCATCATTGCTCCCTGGTCCCCCTCAGCTGGAACACTTCCAAGCTCCGGGGGTGTCACATGCACCCCAGGGTGACGATTCTGACTCGGACGACAGTCCCAGACAACCTAAGCGGGCTCGTTATGAGGGGCCCTCAACTTCGTCTCACTGGTCAGGATCCCAGCGGGACGAATCTATGGGTGATGAGGCGGATGTAACTGATCAAGATTCTGATCCTGGGACCACTCTCAATCTGGATACACCGGATGGTGACGCCATAGTGAATGATCTTATAGCGTCCATCAATAGGATGTTAGATATTTCTCCGCCAGCTCCTCCTGCGGAGGAGGCAGCTTCACAGCAGGAGAAATTCCATTTCAGATATCCCAAGCGTAAATTAAGCACTTTTCTGGACCACTCTGACTTTAGAGATGCAATCCAGAAACACCACGCTTATCCTGAGAAGCGGTTTTCTAAACGGCTTAAAGATACACGCTATCCTTTTCCCCCTGACGGGGTCAAGGGTTGGACCCAGTGTCCCAAGGTGGACCCTCCAATCTCCAGGCTTGCAGCTAGATCTTTAGTTGCAGTAGAAGATGGAGCGGCACTTAAAGATGCCACTGACAGGCAGATGGAGCTCTGGCTGAAATCCATCTATGAAGCTATTGGAGCGTCGTTGGCGCCAGCTTTCGCAGCCGTATGGGCACTCCAAGCTATTTCAGCTGGGCTTATACAAGTCGACTCGGTCACACGTACATCTGCCCCGCAGGTGGCACCATTGACCTCTCAAATGTCTGCATTCGCGTCTTACGCGATTAATGCTGTCCTGGACTCTACGAGCCGTACGGCGGTGGCGTCAGCCAACTCCGTGGTTTTGCGCAGAGCCCTGTGGTTGAGAGAATGGAAAGCAGATTCTGCTTCCAAGAAGTGCTTAACCAGTTTGCCTTTTTCTCGTGACCGATTGTTTGGGGAGCGTTTGGATGAAATCATTAAACACTCCAAGGGTAAGGACTCATCCTTACCTCAACACAGACAAAACAAGCCCCAACAAAGGAGGGGTCAGTCTGGTTTTCGGTCCTTTCAAGGCTCAGGCAGGTCCCAATTCTCCTCGTCCAAAAGGACTCAAAAGGATCAGAGAGGCTCAGATTCTTGGCGGACTCAGTCACGCCCAAAAAAGACAGCAGGAAGAACCGTTACCAAGACGGCTTCCTCATGACTTTCAGCCTCCTCTCTCCGCAAGGCTCTCCCGCTTTGGCGGCATTTGGCTGTCACAGGTCAAAGACCGTTGGGTGAGGGACATTCTGTCTCACGGGTACAGGATAGAGTTCAGCTCTCGTCCTCCAACTCGTTTCTTCAGAACTTCCCCACCGCCCGACCGAGCCGATGCTCTGCAGCAGGCGGTGGCCGCTCTAAAGGCGGAAGGAGTGGTGACTTCCGTTCCTCTTCAGGAACATGGTCACGGTTTTTACTCCAATCTGTTTGTGGTGCCAAAGAAGGACGGGTCCTTTCGGCCCGTCCTGGATCTAAAGTTGCTCAACAAACACGTAAAAACCAGGAGGTTCCGGATGGAATCTCTACGCTCCGTCATAGCCTCAATGTCTCAAGGAGATTTCTTAGCATCAATAGACATCAAAGATGCTTATCTTCACGTGCCGATTGCGCCATAGCATCAGCGTTTTCTACGCTTCGTTATAGAAAGCGAACACCTGCTTTCGTAGCGTTACCTTTCGGGCTGGCAACAGCCCCTCGGGTCTTCACCAAGGTCATGGCAGCAGTAGTAGCTGTCCTGCACTCGCAGGGTCACTCCGTGATCCCGTATTTGGACGATCTACTTATAAAGGCACCCTCTCAAGAGGCATGCCAACACAGTCTGAACGTGGCACTGAAGACTCTCCAGAGTTTCGGGTGGATTATCAACTTTTCAAAGTCAAATCTAACCCCGACCCAATCACTAACATATCTTGGCATGGAGTTTCATACTCTCTCAGCGATAGTGAAGCTTCCACTGGACAAGCAGTGCTCTCTGCAGACAGGGGTGCAATCTCTCCTGCAGAACCAGTCCCACTCCTTGAGGCGCCTCATGCATTTCCTAGGGAAGATGGTGGCAGCAATGGAAGCAGTCCCTTTCGCGCAGTTTCATCTGCGCCCTCTACAATGGGACATTCTCCGCCAATGGGACGGGAAGTCGACGTCCCTCGACAGGGATGTCTCCCTCTCTCAGGCAACCAAGGACTCTCTCCGATGGTGGCTTCTTCCCACCTCATTGTCAAAAGGAAAGTCGTTCCTACCCCCATCCTGGGCGGTGGTCACGACAGATGCGAGCCTATCAGGGTGGGGAGCAGTGTTTCTTCACCACAGGGCTCAGGGTACGTGGACTCAGAGAGAGTCCACCCTTCAGATCAATGTTCTGGAAATCAGAGCAGTCTATCTTGCTCTGCGAGCCTTCCAACAGTGGCTGGAGGGCAAGCAGATCCGGATTCAGTCGGACAATTCCACAGCGGTGGCGTACATCAACCACCAAGGGGGAACACGCAGTCGACAAGCCTTTCAAGAAGTCCGGCGGATTCTGACGTGGGTGGAAAACACAGCATCCACCATATCCGCAGTTCACATCCCAGGCGTGGAAAACTGGGAAGCAGACTTTCTCAGTCGCCAGGG
Source organism: Anomaloglossus baeobatrachus (assembly GCF_048569485.1). Classification (NCBI taxonomy): domain Eukaryota; kingdom Metazoa; phylum Chordata; class Amphibia; order Anura; family Aromobatidae; genus Anomaloglossus; species Anomaloglossus baeobatrachus. Next base: position 268,127,425 of record NC_134355.1, read on the forward strand.
CATGGACGCAGGGGAATGGTCCCTTCACCCGGACGTGTTTCAGGAGATCTGTCGCCGCTGGGGGATGCCGGACGTCGACCTGATGGCGTCACGGCACAACAACAAGGTCCCGGTTTTCATGGCACGGTCTCACGATCACCGAGCTCTGGCGGCAGACGCCTTAGTTCAGGATTGGTCGCAGTTCCGACTACCTTATGTGTTCCCACCTCTGGCATTGTTGCCCAGAGTGCTCCGCAAAATCAGGTCCGACTGCCATTGCGCCATTCTCGTCGCTCCAGACTGGCCAAGGAGGTCGTGGTACCCGGATCTGTGGCATCTCACGGTAGGACAACCGTGGGCGCTACCAGGCCGTCCAGACTTGCTGTCTCAAGGGCCGTTTTTCCATCTGAATTCTGCGGCCCTGAACCTGACTGTGTGGCCATTGAGTCCTGGATCCTAGGGACCTCAGGTTTATCTCATGATGTTGTTGCCACCATGAGACAGGCTAGGAAAACATCCTCCGCCAAGATCTACCACAGAACGTGGAAGATATTCTTATCTTGGTGCTCTGCTCAGGGAGTTTCTCCCTGACCATTTGCATTGCCTATTTTTCTTTCCTTCCTGCAGTCTGGGTTGGAAAAAGGTTTGTCGCTTAGCTCCCTTAAAGGACAAGTCTCTGCGCTATCCGTATTCTTTCAGAAGCGCCTGGCGCGACTTCCTAAGGTACGCACGTTCCTGCAAGGGGTTTGTCATATCGTTCCCCCTTACAAGCGGCCATTGGAACCCTGGGATCTGAACAAGGTTCTAATTGCTCTCCAGAAGCCACCTTTGGAGCCTATGAAGGAGATTTCCTTTTCTCGGCTTTCACAGAAAGTGGCTTTTCTGGTGGCGGTCACGTCTCTTCGGAGAGTGTCAGAGCTGGCGGCGTTATCTTGCAAATCTCCCTTCCTGGTGTTTCACCAAGACAAGGTAGTACTGCGTCCAATTCCAGAGTTTCTTCCCAAGGTGGTATCTTCCTTTCATCTCAATCAGGATATCACTTTACCATCCTTGTGTCCGCATCCAGTTCACCAATTTGAAAAGGGTTTGCATCTGTTGGACCTGGTGAGAGCACTCAGGATCTACATTTCCCGCACGGCGCCTCTGCGCCGTTCGGATGCACTCTTTATCCTGGTCGCTGGTCAGCATAAAGGGTCGCAAGCTTCCAAATCCACCCTTGCGCGGTGGATCAAGGAACCAATTCTTCACGCCTACCGTTCTGCTGGGCTTCTGACTCCTTCTGGACTGAAGGCCCATTCTACCAGAGCCGTGGGTGCGTCCTGGGCATTACGGCATCAGGCTACGGCTCAGCAGGTGTGCCAGGCGGCTACCTGGTCGAGTCTGCACACTTTTACCAAGCATTATCAGGTGCATACCTACGCTTCGGCGGATGCCAGCCTAGGTAGACAAGTCCTGCAGGCGGCGGTGGCCCACCTGTAAGAAAGGGCTGCCTGACAGCCCGATCGCGAGGTATTCTTTTACCCACCCAGGGACTGCTTTTGGACGTCCCAATTGTCTGGGTCTCCCAATTAGGAGCGAAAAAGAAGGGAATTTTGTTTACTTACCGTAAATTCCTTTTCTTCTAGCTCCAATTGGGAGACCCAGCACCCGCCCTGTTTTTTCTTAGGGTATTTGTTTTTCGGGTGCACATGTTGTTCATGTTGATAAGTTACGTTCTCCGATATTGTTTATCGGATTGAATTTGTTTTTGAAACAGTTATTGGCTTTCCTCCTTCTTGCTTTTGCACTAAAACTGAGGGACCCGTGCTCCCACGGGGGGGTGTATAGCCAGAAGGGGAGGGGCCTTACACTTTTAAGTGTAGTACTTTGTGCGGCCTCCGGAGGCAGTAGCTATACACCCAGTTGTCTGGGTCTCCCAATTGGAGCTAGAAGAAAAGGAATTTACGGTAAGTAAACAAAATTCCCTTCTTTTCTCCTGATATTTGTGTTTCTTGAGTTGCTTGTTAGCAGAGTTGGTCATCATTTACATTATCCCTGTCATTGATTAACATGGATAAGCTATATTTAAATGATCTTTGAAAGTTTGGGACATTACAAAGTATGGCCCTGTGCGCACACTGCGTTTTTTCATGCATTGCCTTCCCCAGCAAAGCCTGAGAATTTAGAAAGGCTGTGCGCATGGTGCTGCTACTTTTGCCTGCAGTTTTGGGTGCAGAAAAAGGGCTAAATGCCTTAGAAGGGCTTCATATTCAATTTAGCCATGTGTGCAGTGACTGAAGAGACACTGCCGGGCCCCCCTGCTGTGACTGGAGCCCGTTAAAGAGCGGGGCCGAGGCTTCATAAAGCTAAGTAATTACCCCAGGCTCTGCCGGGCCCCCCCCCTCTTCACCGGGCCCGATACAACAGTCATGGTTGTAATGCCCTGATGGAGGCCCTGGTCTGACATTCTGATTTGTCATTCTGACATGTTAAGAGTTTGATATGCTGTGCATCTACATGGTGAATCACATAACCAAAGGAAATTGGGTGGGAAGCAGACCCGGACTGATCTGGCACAGTGGGCCTAAGTGTACATATGCAAAGTGGGCCTCCACGGCAGTGGTGCCCCATCGTCCTGCCATCAGCCCTTTAAGATTTTAAGATTGTGGCGTCGAGCCCTATGCTCGTCGTAGTGGCCTGTCAGTTTACAGGGCTCTACGCCTGTCGGAGTCTTAAAGGGCCAGTAGGCCACTTTGCCGTTCGATGCCACCGGTCCTTTACCACCCGGCCTATTTCCATCTTTATTACTTTGCCATTTTTTTTAAATTCTGACCAGTGTCACTTTGAGGTTAAAACTCTGGAAAGCTTCAACGTATCCCAGTTATTCCAAGATTTATTTATTTTTTTTTGTGACCTATTGAACTTGATTTTAGGGGGAAATTTAGGACCATATTTTTTGCCTTTTATTTGTAAAGAAATTGGAAATTTTGGAAAAATGTTGAAAATTTTGCAATTTTTAAACTTACATTTTTATGCTCTTAAACCAGTTATATCACACAACATAGTAAATGACATTCTCCACATATCTACTTAACATCAGTTTTTGAAAAATCGTTTTTTAGACTTCAAGTTCAAAAAGTGTTAGCTCCTCCCCCCACAGTGTCTAGTGTCAGCAGGGAGGCTGACATGTCTGGCCTGAGCCCAGGCCAGCTTATTTTTTAATTTTTTTGTTTTTTCTTATTTTTTCTATTTTTGATTATGGGTCAATACCAGGGTGCCTTGCCACCCTCGTTGCCCCCCACTTACGGGCAGAGGAAACCTGGCGTGCACACGCCGTCAGTCTTCCCTCCCGCCAAAGTGGTCGGGTCTGCGTACCCCTCCAGGCTCCCTGGAAGCACCTCACACCAAGGTAGCTCCAGAGGGCTAAGCAGAGCCGAGGACCTGCTTCAGCCTTGAGCCGAAGATGCGTCCCTGAGATCCCCGCATCCCCGGACCGACGCGTCTTCAGACGGAGCCAGGAGCAGGTAGGGAGACGACGAGTCCATTGTCCCCTGCATCCAAACCGCCGCCTGAAAAGGCGCCGGTGGGGCGATGCAGGCCGTGATCCCGGGGAGCTTCATTAATTTAGCCCCCGGCGTCGGCCTGCATTCTAACGACGCCCCCTCTCTCTGCTCTGGAAGCCGCTCCCTCAGTCAGCAGCGGCTCTTTTTTTCTGATTGGCTGTCAAGTTTAGTCCCAGCCCTGCGACCAATCAGCCTCCAGGGGCCGTCTCTCCCCTCCATGCTGCCAGGAACGCTAGATGCCATCTTCCACGTGGGGAGCAGACACGGGTGAGATTGCCTCCTTGGCTCTGCACTTCTACAGTGCTATATACCGCTCTGCTCAGTGGTATATCGCTGTCTCTCTAGCGGTGTGTGCCTGCTGGCCAGCGGTGTATATCAGCTCTTAACGGTATATACTGGCTCTGCCGGCAGGTATATGCCGACTGTTTGACAGTATATGCCATTTTGCTATCGGTATATACCGGCTCTGCATAGCAGTCACTTTATAATACTGCTAGTGGCTCCTCACTCATAGTAACAGCGGCATAACCCTTACCTATAGGGCTGTAGGACTCTGTTGCTGACATGCGTAACCGCAAGGGTGATAAAGCTTCCCAGGCGTCCTCTATGGACCTGTACTATGCTTATACCACCTGTGGACACTCGTTTTCTAATGGCCGAAGCTAGCCACTATGCCGGGGCTGCGATGCCCCTACTACCGTGTCACAACAGACCCCGTTGCCGGACCAGGAGGTCGTGCAGTCTTTGGATTCTGCTCCGGCCACCAGCCAGGCAGCACCCCTGTCTGATGACGTTATTCCTGCATGGGCTCTTCTAATGTCTAAAAGGATAGATATCCCAGCATTCATCAGGCTCCCACAGCCTCCCCCCCGGTTCAGCTCCCTCAGAGGAGCCCGCCTGCTTCGTCTGGTCCCTCTCCCCCCCACAACGTAAAAATGCTGTTTCCAAAAGGCGCCATTGCGACCTCTACGCCTCATCCGACTCGGACGATGGTCAGTCTGACCGAGGTTCCGTGACTTTTTTAGTAGTCACGATTCTCAAGACTCTGACTCTGGTTCAGATGTCCTTTTTGAGTCTAGGCATATAGAAGACACACTAATTTCAGCTGTCCATCACTCTCTGTCGATTTCTGATCAGCCTCCGGACCCGACTTCTCAGTCGGCAATCAAGCGGGCCAAGAAGTCTCCTAAGTCCTTTGCCCAGGATCCGATTTTTCATCAAATCATATCTAAACGGTGGGATCACCCTGATAGAAGGTTTAATAAAAAACCCTTCACTTCATTCGCTTATCCCTTTCCATCTGAAATGGTTAAGACCTGGTCAGTACCCCCCGTTGTGGATCCGCCAGTATCCAGGCTGGCTAAACACACGGTCATGTCTCTTTCAGACAACGTGTCTCTCAAGGACTCGTCCGACCGCGCAGTTGATGCTGCGGTCAAATCTATTTTCCAGGCTTCGGGCTCCTCTCTTCGCCCCCTGTTTGCCTTGACATGGGTCGCGAGAGCTATGAGTGTGTGGAGTAGGAGCCTGCGCAGGATGCTTCGCTCTTGTAATATTCCTCCGGAGGCTTTTGAGATCTTTGATTTGTTCTCTCTAGCCTCTAATTTATTTTCTTCACGGCTCCCTAGATGCAGCTAGTTTGTCAGCCCTAACGGCAGCCAATGCTGTCTTTGACCGCAGAGTCCTTTGGCTAAAGATATGGAACGCGGACAGTGCCTCCAAGAAATTCCTGTCCACACTCCCCTTCCATGGCCTTCGTCTGTTTGGAGAATCCCTGGACAAACTCATATCTGAGATGACGGGTGGTAAAAGTACCATTCTACCACAAAGCGGCCTGTATCCAGGAATTTTAAAAAATCCTCTTGGCGCAGGCAGTCCTTTTCGGTCTGCTCCCCAAAAACCATCAGTCCAAGGATCGTCCCAACGCTCAGATCGAGGATCCGGTCCCTCAAGGGGCTCTTCCTGGCGTTCCCACTCCAAGCAATCTAAACCCAAAGGACCTCGCCCTGTACAGGCCCCCTCAGCATGACGCCAGGTATCCCTCAGATCCGACTCCTGTTGGAGGGCGGCTTCTGCTTTTTTGGGATATCTGGCTAGAGCACACTCACGATGCTTGGGTTCGAGAGATCGTCACCTCAGGTTACAAGATCGTTTTCCATTCCCTGCCGGCCAACAGGTTTCTGCGTTCTCGTCTTCCAAAGTCCAAAGCACAAAGCCAGGCCTTATTTCAGGCCATAGCCTCTTTACAGAAGGCAAACGTTATCATTCCAGTGCCCCTGGAACAGCGCGGCAAAGGTTTCTATTCAAACCTTTTTGTCGTTCCCAAAAAAGATGGCTCTGTCCGCCCTATCTTGGACCTCAAAAGACTGAACAGATCCGTACGGATTCGGACCTTCCGAATGGAATCATTGAGAGCAGTGCGAGCCGCCATGGAACCGGGAGAATTCCTAGCTTCCATAGAAGTTCAAGATGCTTACACATTCCCATATGTGTATCTCATCAACGGTTCCTTCGGTTTGCCGTAGGACACCGTCATTTCCAATTCAGGGCCCTCCCCTTTGGACTGGCCACTGCGCCTCGGGTCTTCACAAAGGTCATGGCGGTTGTCATGTCCATTTTACACCCCAGAGGCGTCCTGGTCGTTCCCCATTTGGACGACCTACTTGTCAAAGGGAGCTCTCTTCAAGTTTGCTCAGAAAGCGTGCAGATTTGCCTAGACAAGGCTAGGGTGGCTTATCAACTTCAACAAGTCATCCCTCATTCCTCATCAGCGCATCACCTTTTTAGGTATGCTGATAGACACGGCTCAGTCCTGGGTTTTTCTTCCAGAAGACAAGAGGTCTTCCCTGATCCGGGCCGCCCAATCCCTCCGCCATTACACATCCCTTCGGGAAGGGATGAGAGTGTTAGGCAAGATGGTGGCAGCCATGTCTTTTGCCCAATTCCATCTGCGCCCTCTACAACTGGATCTTCTATCCTCCTGGGACAAGAATCTAGCTTCTCTAGACCGGTCAGTCCACCTATCTCGGACTGCGCTCAGCTCCCTCGTCTGATGGACTCAAGTCTAATCCCTATCTCAAGGGAAGTCCTTCCGTCCTGTCCACTGGCAAGTAGTCACAACAGATGCCAGCCTGATAGCCTGGGGGGTGGTGTTTCTCCACCACACTGTTCACGGACGCTGGTCTCCTTCCGAGCGCTCCCTGCACATCAACGTTCTAGAGATCAGAGCCATATTTTTGGCCCTTCAGAACTTTCAGCCCTTACTATCGGGCCTCCCTGTTCGGATCCAGTCAGACAATGCCATGGCTGTGGCTTACATCAACCGTCAGGGAGGAACTCGCAGCAGGGCAGCGATGAAAGAAGAATCCAAGATTCTTCTTTGGGCAGAGATGCACATTCCCATTATTTCAGCTGTCCATATTCCAGGGGTAGACAACTGGGCCGCAGACTTTCTCAGTAGGCAAGGTCTAGTGGCAGGGGAATGGTCCCTTCACGACGACGTGTTCCATCAGATCACTATTCGTTGGGGACTACCAGATGTGGACCTCATGGCCTCTCGGATGAACGCCAAAATACATCCCTTCATATCCCGGTCGAGAGACCCGCTAGCGCTCGGCTCCGACGCTCTAGTCTTTCCGTGGTTGCAGTTTCGCCTACCCTACATCTTCCCTCCATTTCCTCTCATTCCGAGAGTAATCAAGAAAATCAAAGCGGAGGGAATCCCGGTGATCCTCATGGCCGCTGACTGGCCCAGGAGAGCCTGGTACCCAGAGCTTGTCCAACTTCTCGGCGACACTCCCTGGCGTCTCCCCGACCGCCCGGATCGTCTGTCGCAAGGTCCAATATTCCACCAGAATACAGCACAGCTGCATTTGACGGCGTGGCGCTTGAATCCTTGATTCTAGCAAAATCAGGTCTTTCTTCTAAGGTAGTTCATACCATGCTTAATGCTCGGAAGCCCTCCGCCGCCAGTATCTATCACAGGACCTGGAAGACCTATCTTTCCTGGTGTGACCATCATAATCGGTCGCCCCTTGCCTTTTCAATCCCTAATGTTCTTGCCTTTCTGCAAGACGGTCTGGACTCGGGACTGGCTCTCAGTACCCTGAAGGAACAAGTTTCTGCCTTGTTAATATTTTTCCAGGAGCAGCTGGCTTCTCGCCCTCAGGTCCGTAGCTTTCTTCAAGGGGTAGCGCATTTGGTCCCTCCTTATCGCCACCCCTTAGATCCCTGGGATCTGAATCTGGTTCTCGGAGCTCTTCAGCTTCCTCCTTTCAAACCTCTGAGAGATATATCTCTTAAACGACTGTCTTGGAAGGTTGCCTTTTTAGTCGCCATTACCTCTATCAGGTGAGTGTCCGAACTGGCGGCCCTTTCCTGTCGTTCACCTTACCTGATATTTCATCATAAGGTGGTCCTTTGGCGTTCCCCCGCCTTTCTTCCGAAGGTCGTATCCTCTTTCCATTTAAACGAGGACATTGTGTTGCCGTCATTCTGCCCTGTCCCGACCCACTCCTTTGAGAAAGCCCTTCACACTCTAGATCTCGTCAGGGCTCTACGGATCTACATCTCCAGAACAGCGCCATTGCGCAAGTCCAATGCCCTCTTCGTCCTCTCAGAAGGACACAAAAAGGGCAATCAGGCTTCTAAATCCACGATTTCTCGATGGATCAGGACTGCCATCTGTGAGGCATACAAAGCAAGAGGTATTGTTCCTCCTCAATCTGTGCGGGCCCACTCTACGCGAGCAGTGGGTGCTTCCTGGGCTATCCACCATCAGGCTTCGGCTGCCCAACTTTGCAAGGTCGCTACCTGGTCCAGTGTGCACGAGTTTACAAAATTCTACATTCTCCGCGAATGCTGCTCTTGGAAGACAAGTCGTTCAGGCGGCAGTGGCCCATTTATAAGTGACCACTGCTCGGTTTTGACAGTGTTTTGATATGTGTTCACTGCAGTTGCAGTCGTTAGTCAGCTCTTAGTCTGATGTTATGCACTGTTAATAGTTCAGTTCCCACCCAGGGAGTGCTTTGGGACGTCCCACTGTCTGTGTCCCCCAATGAAAAGGCGAGAAAGTTAATGACATTTTTGTGTACTCACCGTAAAATGTCTTCCTTGGAGCCTTTCATTGGGGGACACAGCTCCCACCCTTGTGGTTTTGGTTGTCCTCCTACTGCTTTTACACCAAACTGAGCTAGTTTCCTGCCTAGCTAGGGTAAATGCTGTGGGGGGAGGAGCTAACACTTTCGCAAATCTAGTGTCACGCCTCCCTGGAGACACCATAATACCCACTGTCTGTGTCCCCCAGTGAAATGCTCCAAGGAAGACATTTTACGGTGAGTACACAAAAGTCATTTTTTTAGTGACTGTCACATTTGAAGTGACTGACAGACCTACGTGACAGAAAATACCCCAAAGTGACCCCATTCTAAAAACTGCACCCCAAACTACTGAAGTGCATATTCAAGAAGTTTAACACTTTAGGTACTTTACATGAACTAAATGTATATATAGCAGTCTGTCTCCTATGTAATGTGTATACACCAGCCGCGATATCACCTATATAATATGTATATACAGCAGTCGCAATGTATATATTCAGCAGCTGGGGTGTTTCCTGTATGATGTACTATATATACTGTACATTAAAGACCGCTTTACATGCAACGACATCACTAACGAGATGTCGTTGGGGTCACGGAATTCGTGACGCACATCCGGCCTCGTTAGCGACGTTGTTGCGTGTGAAACACAGGAACGATCATTAACTATCAAAATTACTTACCTGATCGTTGACGCGTCATTCTTTTCCCGATTATCGTTGCTGTTGCAGGTACAATGTTGTTCCTGCGACCGCACACATCTCTACGTGTGATACTGCGGGAACGAGGAACTACATCGTACCTGCGTCTGCCGCCAATGAGGAAGGAAGAAGGTGGGAGGGATGTTCGTCACGCTCAGTTCCGCCCCTCCGCTTCCATTGGGCGGCCGTTTAGTGACGTCGCTGTGATGCCGAATGAACCGCCCCTTTAGAAAGGATGACTGGGACTAACGATGTTGTGTTCCACGGGCAGCAATTTGCCCGTGACACACAACGACGGGGGCGGGCACGCTCGCCAGCGAGATCTGTACCGATATCGCAGCGTGTAAAGTGGGCTATAGGGTGGAATCCACACTATATACACTGGCGCATCTCTACACTAAGTAGTATATACACAGCTCCACTCTATATTTCTTAAAATACCGCATACTCATATATCGTGTGACACTATATGTCGTGTGGAGCTGTTTTTTTTGTTGTTTTTTTTATAACTGTAGCATACTGTATATTGTGAAGCTGTATATGTGATGTATACTTCTGTCGGGTATACTGGGTGTATTTCCAGGTACCTGTAGTATTCTCTATATACACTGCACAGTGCCATGTCTCCTGTCCTGTATAGTGGGTGTATTTCTCAGTATGTGGATTATTCTGTATATGCACAGCACAGTACCCCTTCCGCTGTCCTGTATACTGGGGGTAATTCTCAGCATGTGAAGGTATGCTATGAGTAAGAACCCAGAGTTCGAAACGTGCATGTGGATCACCAAGGGGTAGATAGGACTGTCCCCCTTCCACTTAGTTTTACTTGAATCCATGTTTTAAAGATTTGAAAATAAACTTTATTTGTATTCATTAGGACGTGCTGCTGGGATTCTCCTTCACCTGCTGTGGGCACTCATGGATCACTGACATTCAGCCCTCCTTGCACCTTCTGGACTTTCCTGGAATTGACACTGACGGGTGAGCGGAAAACTTATTGTTTTGGGTGGGATTCTCAGTATCTGAATTTTGTACATATACACTGCTCAGTACTACTTCTCCTGTTCTTTATACTGGGTGTAATCTCCAATATCTGTATTAATCTGTATATATACACGGTACAGTACCTCTTCCCCCTGTCCTCTATACTGGGTGAAATTTTCAGTTTCTCTATTATTTTGTATACTAGAAATAAACATCTGTCTAGGCTTAGTGGTGCTGACAGGAGCAGTGGACATGTGTCACCACACTGTTTGCACTTTCCAACATATCTGTTGTATGTCATCCCTCTGCATTTGTGTATTGTATGTCTTGCATCATTTGACCTTTCACCACTGTGCACTGTCTATTCCTTGTTGTGTGCTGTATATTGGTATCTGGGGTTGTGTTTATTGAGATGCGTTCAATATGTGTCGTCTCCTGTGTGTGTGTGTGTGTGTGTGTGTTTACACTAAATGGTCTATTGTAAGCTGTTGTGACTATAATTGGAGGTGGTACTTTGTTTTGTGCAGTTTGAGGTGTGTGTGATTGTGCGTTTACAAAGTGGACTACAAAACACAAAGGAAGTGAGAGGATACAATTTCACGATCACTTTCTCCTGACTTTGTGACAGAGGGCGGGGGAAGCCCCTGCAGTGACCTTAGTTAAACTTAGTCATGGCTGCAGGCTGAGTCGGGTAATTCTATAACATGAACATGCTGGGAAGTCTAGTTCCCTCCTGTAATTATGTAACGTGGACATGCTGGGAAGTATAGTCCCCTCCTGTAATTATGTAACGTGGACATGCTGGGAGGTGTAGTTCTCTCCTGTAATTCTATAACCATAGACATGCTGGGAGGTGTATTTCCCTCCTGTAGTTCTAAAACAGGACATAGTGGAAGGTGTAGTTCTGTCCTGTAATTCTATAACATGGACATGCTGGGAGGTGTAATTCTGTCCTGTAATTCTATAACATGGACATGCTGGGTGCTGTAGTTCCCTCCTGTAGTTATATAACATGCACATGCTGAGATAACATGCACATCCTGTCATCTGTGTATGGCTGTGCGCTGTGTGTACGTGTCGTCTGTGTACGTGTGCATATAGCTATGTACGAGTATCCAGCAGTGCGTGTGTGTGTTCAGTGTACACATACATTGCGTCTGTGGGAGGAGCGGTAACGTCACTTGTGCAGTTCGTGCCCAGGTTCAGGATGTCACTTGCACAGGCGCAGTTCGAACTGCACCTGCGCAACTAACAGTGCCGCGGTGCATGCCGGAATAGGGTGACAGACACAACTGTCAATTATGTATGTAGGTATACACTGCATAGTACTCCTTCCCCTGTTCTGTATACTGGGTAAAATTTGTCACTACTTGTATTATTCTGTATATATACACTGCACAGTACCCCTTCCCCTGTCTTGTATACTGGATGTCATTCTCAGTATCAGTATTATTCGGTTTATATTCATTGCACAGTACTCCTTCCCCTGTTCTGTATACTGGGTTTAATTCTCAGTATGCATAATTATAGAACATGGACATGAGATGTTCCCTCCTTTAGTTCTATAACATGGACATGCTGGGAGGTGTAGTTCTTTCCTGTAATTCTATAACATGGACATTCTGGGAGGTGTAGTTCCCTCCTGTAGTTCTAGAACATGGACATCCTGGGAGGTGTAGTTCCCGCCTGTACTTCTATAACCTGGAAATGCTGAGAGTTGTAGTTCTTTCCTCTACTTCTATAACATGGACATGCTGGGAAGTGTAGTTCCCTCCAGTAATTCTATAACATGGACATGCTGGGCTGGAAGGTGTAGTTCCCTCCTGTAATCCTATAACATGCACATGCTGGGAGGTGTAGTTCCCTCCTGTAGTTCTATAACATGGACATGCTGGGAGGTGTAGTTCCCTCCTGTAATTCTATAACATGCACATGCTGGGAGGTGTAGTTCCCTCCTGTAATTCTATAACACGGACATGCTGGGAGGTGTATCCCCCAACACCCTCCCCACCTCCGTAATTTTATAACATGGACATTCTGGGTGGTGTAGTTCCCTCCTGTAGTTATCTAACATAAACGTGCTGGGAGGTGTAGTTCCTGTCATCTGTGTATGTGTGTGTATGGCTGTACGCTGTGTGTACGTGTCTGTACGTGTGTGTGAATATGGCTGTGCGCTGTGTACATGTCTGTGTACGTGTGTGTGTATATGTCAGTGTGTACATGTCTGTGTACGTGCGTGTATTCTTCCCCCCCGGGGTAAACACGGGACTTTTAAATAATCTTTCTATATTCGCCTGTATCCATCGATGCTGTCTTCGGCTCTGCTGCCTCCCGCTCCTGACAGCCGCTCATTATGCTCACTGAATGTTCACTGCACTGGAGAGCAGGAAGTCGTAGCATTGCCAGAGATATCAGTGCTTGGGACGTGCGTGCGTGTGTGTTCAGTGTATACATGCATGGAGTCTGTGGGAGGAGCGGTAATGTCACCGCTATTTGCGCACGCGCAGTTCGTGCCCGGTGTCGTGGATTCGTAGATGTCACTTGCACAGGCGCAGTTCGAAATGCACCTGCGCAACTGACAGTGCCGCTGTGCATGCCGGAAAAGGGTGGCAGATACCACTGTCAATTATGTATGCAGATATACACTGCACAGTACTCCTTCCCCTGTTCTGTATACTGGGTGTTATTTTTAGTATCTTTTTTTTTTTTTATGCATACACTGTACAATACCACTTCCACTGTCCTGTATACTGGGTTTAATTCTCAGTATCTGTATTATTTTGTATATACAGTATATACACTGCACATTAATACTTCTCCTGTCCTGTATACTTGGTGTAATTCTCAGTAGTTGTAGTATTCTGCATAAATACACTGCACAGATACCCCCTCCCCTGTCTTATATACTGGGTGTAATTCTCAGTATGAGCTTTATTCTGTGTATATATACACACTATACAATACCCCTTTACTTGTCCTGTATAATGAGTGTAATTCTCAGTACTTGTATTATTTTATATATATACACTGCACAGTGCCCCTTCTCCTGTCCTGTATACTGGGTGGAATTCTCAGTATGCTTTTTATTCTGTATATATACACTGCACAGTACCCCTTTACTTGTCCTGTATAATGGGTGTAATTCTCAGTACTTGTATTATTTTGTATATATACACTGCACAGTGCCCCTTCTCCTGTCCTGTATACTGGGTGGAATTCTCAGTATGCTTTTTATTCTGTATATATACACTGCACAGTACCCCTTCCCCTGTCCTGTATTTTGGGTGTAATTATCTGTATTATGCTATATACACCGCACAGTACCCCTTCCCCTATCCTATATACTAGGTATAATTCTTAGTATCCATATTATATTGTATGCATACACTGCACATCACCACTTCTCCTGTGCTGTATACTAGGATTAATTCTGTTTGTGTTTTTATTCTGCATATATACACTGCAAAGTATCCCCTCCACTGTCCTGTATACTGGATGTAGTTCTCAGTATCTGTATTCTGTATGTAAACACTGTACAATACCCCTTCCCTTGTCCTGTATAATGTGTTTAATTCTCAGTATGTGTATTGTTCTGTGTATATATACACTGCACAGTACCCCTTCCCCTGTCCTGTATACTGGGTGTAATTCTCAGTATCATTATTATTCTGTATATATACACTGCACAGTACTCCTTCCCCTGTCCTGTATACTGGGTGTAATTCTCAGTATCATTATTCTGTATATATACACTGCACAGTACTCCTTCCCCTGTCCTGTATACTGAGTGGAATTCTCAGTATCATTTTTTTATTCTGTATATATATACACTGCACAGTACTCCTTCCCCTGTCCTGTATACTGGGTGTAATTCTCAGTATCCTTATTATTCTGTATATATACACTGCACAGTACTCCTTCCCCTGTCCTGTATACTGGGTGTAATTCTCAGTATCCTTATTATTCTGTATATATACAAAGCACAGTACTCCTTCCCCTGTCCTGCCTATTGAGTGTAAATCTCAGTATGTCTTATTCTGTGTATATATACACTGCACAGTATATATGTGCGAGTGTGAGAGATGTGTGTGTGTATAAATTATATAATGTGTGTGTGTGTGTGTATTTCCTTCCTGTAATTCTATAACTTGCACATGCTGGGAGGTATAGTTCTCTTGGAATTCTATTAAAATGGACTTGCTGGAAGGTGTAGTTGCCTCCTGTAATTCTATAACATGGACATCCTGAGAGGTGTAGTTCCCTCCACTAATTATATAACATGGATATGCTGGGAGTTGTAGTTCCCTCCTTTATTTCTATAACATGTACATGCTGGGAGGTGTAGTTCTCTTGTAATTCTAGAACATGGACGTCCCGGGAGGTCTAGTTCCCTCCTGTAGTTCTATAACATACACATCCTGGGAGGTGTAGTTTCCTCCTGTAATTCTATAAAATGGACATGCTGGGAGGTGTAGTTCCCTCCTGTAGTTCTATAACATGGACATGCTGGGAGGTGTAGTTCCCTCCTGTAATTCTATAACATTTACATGCTGGGAGGTGTGGTACTGTCCTGTAGTTCTAGAACATGGACATGCTGGAGGTGTAGTTCTCTCCTGTATTTCTATAACATGGACATGCTGGCAGATATAGTTCCCTCCTTAATCTCCTCCTGTAATTCTACGATATGCATATGCTGGGAGGTGTAGTTCTCTTGTAATTCTAGAACATGAACATCCTGGGAGGTCTAGTTCCCTTCTGTAGTTCTATAACATGGACATCCTGGGAGGTGTAGTTCCCTCCTGTAATTCTATAAAATGGACATCCTGGGAGGTGTAGTTCCCTCCTGTAGTTCTATAACATGGACATGCTGGGAGGTGTAGTACTGTCCTGTAGTTATTTAACATGGACATGCTGGGAGTTGTAGTTCCCGCCTGTAATTTTTATAACATAGACATGCTGGGAGGTGTAGTTCCCTCCTGTAGTTTTATAATATGGACATCCTGGGAGGTGTATTTCCCTCCTATAATTATATAACATGGACATGATGGGAGGTTTAGTTCTCTTGTAATTCTAGAACGTGGACATGCTGGGAGGTGTAGTTCCCTCCTGTAATTCTATAACATGGACATGCTCGAAGCTGCTGTTCCCTCCTGTAGTTATATAACATGGACATGCTGGGAGGTGTAGTTCCTGTCATCTGTGTATGGCTTTGCGCTGTGTGTACGTGTCGTCTGTGTACGTGTGCATATGTCTGTGTATGAGTATCCAGTAGTGCGTGTGTGTGTGTGTTTGTGTGTTCAGTGTACACATGCATTGCGTCTGTGGGAGGAGCGGTAACGTCACTTGTGCAGTTCGTGCCCAGGTTGTGGATGTCACTTGCACAGGCGCAGTTCGAACTGCACCTGCGCAATTGACAGTGTCGCAGTGCATGCCGGAATAGGGTGACACACAACTGTCAATTATGTATGTAGGAATTCACTGCACAGTACTCCTTCCCCTGTCCTGTAAACTGGGTGTAATTCTCAGTATCTGTATTATTCTCTATGTGGACACTGTACAATACCCCTTCCCCTGTCCTGTATACTGGGTGTATTTCTCAGTATGTGTTTTTTATTCTGTATATTTGCACTGCACAGTAGTTCTTCCCCTGTTCTGTATACTGGGTTTAATTCTCAGTATGTATAATTATAGAACATGGACATGAGATGTTCCCTCCTGTAGTTCTATCACATGGAAATGTTGGCAGGTGTAGTTCTCCCCTGTAATTCTATAAGATGAACATGATGGGAGGTGTAGTTCCCTCCTGTAGCTCTATAACAGGACATAGTGGGAGGTGTAGCTCTGTCCTGTAATTCTATAACATGGACATGCTGGGAGGTGTAGTTCCCTCCTGTATTTCTATAACATGGACATGCTGGGAGGTGTAGTTCTCTTGTAATTCTAGAACATGTACATCCCGGGAGGTCTAGTTCCCTCCTGTAGTTCTATAACATACACATCCTGGGAGGTGTAGTTTCCTTCTGTAATTCTATAAAATGGACATGCTGGGAGGTATAGTTCCCTCCTGTAGTTCTAGAACATGGACATCCTGGGAGGTGTAGTTCCCGCCTGTACTTCTATAACCTGGAAATGCTGAGAGTTGTAGTTCTTTCCTCTACTTCTTTAACATGGACATGCTGGGAAGTGTAGTTCCCTCCAGTAATTCTATAACATGGACATGCTGGGCTGGAAGGTGTAGTTCCCTCCTGTAATCCTATAACATGCACATGCTGGGAGGTGTAGTTCCCTCCTGTAATTCTATAACATGCACATGCTGGGAGGTGTAGTTCCCTCCTGTAGTTCTATAACATGGACATGCTGGGAGGTGTAGTTCCCTCCTGTAATTCTATAACATGCACATGCTGGGAGGTGTAGTTCCCTCCTGTAATTCTATAACATGGACATGCTGGGAGGTGTATCCCCCAACACCCTCCCCACCTCCGTAATTTTATAACATGGACATTCTGGGTGGTGTAGTTCCCTCCTGTAGTTCTAGAACATGGACATCCTGGGAGGTGTAGTTCCCGCCTGTACTTCTATAACCTGGAAATGCTGAGAGTTGTAGTTCTTTCCTCTACTTCTTTAACATGGACATGCTGGGAAGTGTAGTTCCCTCCAGTAATTCTATAACATGGACATGCTGGGCTGGAAGGTGTAGTTCCCTCCTGTAATCCTATAACATGCACATGCTGGGAGGTGTAGTTCCCTCCTGTAATTCTATAACATGCACATGCTGGGAGGTGTAGTTCCCTCCTGTAGTTCTATAACATGGACATGCTGGGAGGTGTAGTTCCCTCCTGTAATTCTATAACATGCACATGCTGGGAGGTGTAGTTCCCTCCTGTAATTCTATAACATGGACATGCTGGGAGGTGTATCCCCCAACACCCTCCCCACCTCCGTAATTTTATAACATGGACATTCTGGGTGGTGTAGTTCCCTCCTGTAGTTATCTAACATAAACGTGCTGGGAGGTGTAGTTCCTGTCATCTGTGTATGTGTGTGTATGGCTGTACGCTGTGTGTACGTGTCTGTACGTGTGTGTGAATATGGCTGTGCGCTGTGTACATGTCTGTGTACGTGTGTGTATTCTTCCCCCCCCCCGGGGTAAACACGGGACTTTTAAATAATCTTTCTATATTCGCCTGTATCCATCGATGCTGTCTTCGGCTCTGCTGCCTCCCGCTCCTGACAGCCGCTCATTATACTCACTGAATATTCACTGCACTGGAGAGCAGGAAACCGTAGCATTGCCAGAGATATCAGTGCTTGGGACGTGCGTGCGTGTGTGTTCAGTGTATACATGCATGGAGTCTGTGGGAGGAGCGGTAATGTCACCGCTATTTGCGCACGCGCAGTTCGTGCCCGGGTCGTGGATTCGTAGATGTCACTTGCACAGGCGCAGTTCGAAATGCACCTGTTAGGGCCAGGTGGACGGGCAGACCCAGGAGGTGGATCCACTGGACCGAACTCCTTGATGATGGTAAGGGGTCCGGTAGCTGGAGCACTAAAGGCAGCAGAACAGTCCGTGCACAAGAGTATAACGGAGAAGTCCCTGGGACCACGGAGTCACTGATGGTGGTCCGGGTGACGGAGCTCAGGTTCGGAAGCCGAGAAGATGTCAGGCGGGGTCCGGAACCTTTGGAGCGAGATGACGGGTCACCGCAGGGATCCGAGATGGTACGGACTGTCAGGATGGCAGATAGGCAGCGTTCAGGATTCGGCAGGACCGGATGGCGAGGCAGGCTCGGCTCTAGGAAGAGAGAGAGGTGAGTATCTCAGGAACACAAGGAGACCTGACTCCTAGCTTGAGAAACACGAAGATCAGGCCCCGCCCACTTGGACATTAAACCCCTTTATACCCTGTACCTGTTTGCATCATTTCCTGTTAATGGACGCTGGCCCTTTAAGAAAGGGTCAATGACCGCGCGCGCGCCCTAATGCGCATGCGCGCGGCCCGAGTGCCAGAAGCCAGGGCAGGAAGCTGAGAGGAGGAAGCAGCAGGGCCGGGCTGGGGCTGAGAAGCCGACGGGCGCCGGGAGCGGGGACCAGGACGCCGGGGACGCGCCGGCAATGGATGCTGGAGAGCGGGGAGCGGCGGTGACCGGACCGAGGAACCGGGAAGCGAGGCAGGGGAGCCGGGAA
The DNA here is from genome assembly GCF_048569485.1 of Anomaloglossus baeobatrachus. Taxonomy (NCBI): domain Eukaryota; kingdom Metazoa; phylum Chordata; class Amphibia; order Anura; family Aromobatidae; genus Anomaloglossus; species Anomaloglossus baeobatrachus. The sequence continues at coordinate 268,145,914 of NC_134355.1, forward strand.
GCGTGACAGGTGAGCCGGGGGGCAGCGCAGGGGACCCGGAGAGCGTGACAGTACCCCCCCCCACGCCCACCTCCCCGCAACCGGGACAGGAAGGCACGGATCAGTGGAGTACCCACATTCTCCCGGGGCTCCCAGGACCTATCCTCAGGACCATACCCTGCCCAGTCCACTAGGAAGAACTGTCGACCCCGTACGGTTTTCATGGCCACGATATCTCTTACCGCATAGATGTCGTCACCGGCAATAGGAGGAGGAGCCGAACTGGCAGCAGCGGAGAAGGGACCAAGGACAACCGGCTTGAGCAGGGAGACGTGGAATGAGTTGGGTATCCTCATCGTGGCTGGGAGCTGTAGCTTGTAGGAGACCTCATTGATCTTGTTGAGGACTTTAAACGGCCCAATGTAGCGAGGACCCAGCTTGTAGGATGGTATCTTCAATCGGACGTACTTGGAAGCAAGCCAGACTAGATCTCCAGGAGAGAAACACGGAGGATCCAGACGTCTCTTGTCTGCGTGTCTCTTCATCCGCAGGGAAGCACGCCCAAGGGACGCCTTGACAGAGTCCCAAATGGTTGCAAAGTCACGGGCTACAGTATCAGCAGCAGTGACGTCCGAAGAAGGGGATACAGGCAATGGGACGGAGGGCTGAAGTCCGTAAACGACATGGAAGGGAGAGCTGGAGGACGACTCACTGATGTGGTGGTTATGGGAGAATTCAGCCCAAGGAAGAAGCATGGACCAGTCGTCGTGATGGGCGTTGACGTAGTGACGTAAGAAGGAGGTCAAGATTTGATTGACCCTTTCCACTTGGCCATTAGACTGAGGATGGTAGGCAGAAGAAAAGTCCAGAGTCACTCCCAGATGTTTGCATAGAGCCCTCCAGAAGCGGGAGGTGAACTGAGTTCCTCTGTCGGATACGATGTGTGATGGAAAGCCATGCAAGCGGAAGATGTGATGTATATAGGCGTCCGCGAGTTGCTGGGCAGAGGGCAATCCAGCCATAGGGACGAAATGAGCCATTTTAGAGAACCGATCCACCACGACCCATATGACTGTGTGTCCGGAGGACAATGGCAAGTCCGTAATAAAGTCCATCGCTATGTGTTGCCACGGAACTGAGGGTATCGGCAGAGGCAGAAGACGGCCATATGGCAGGTGTTTGGGCGTCTTGTTCCTGGCACAAGAGGAGCAGGCAGAGACAAAAGCAGCGACGTCCGTGCGAAGGGATGGCCACCAGTAATGACGTACAATCGCACCCCATGTTCTCTTCTGACCAGCATGACCGGCTGTTTTCGAGGCATGTCCCCAGTGTAACACTTTTTGCCTGTCAGTCTCAGAGACATAGGTCTTCCCGGGCGGTATCTGGGCCAGGGTGACAGGGGCCACCGGAATGATTTTGCTAGGACAGATGATGGGTTGGGTAGTCTCCTCCTCCTGCTCCATGGGGATGAATGACCTGGACAAGGCATCTGCGCGTACATTCTTGTCCGCGGGTCGGAAATGGAGCTGGAAGTCAAACCTGGCAAAGAATAAGGACCACCTGGCTTGCCGTGGGTTCAGTCGCTGAGCGGACCGCAGGTATTCCAGATTCTTGTGGTCCGTGTAAATAATCACGGGGTACACTGCTCCTTCCAGAAGGTAGCGCCATTCCTCCAGAGCCAGTTTGACTGCCAATAACTCTCGGTCACCGATGGTGTAGTTGCGTTCAGGCGCTGAGAAGCTCTTGGAGAAGAAACCGCAAGTCACCATCTTCCCGGAGGAGGACTTCTGCATGAGCACTGCTCCGGCTCCCGAGGAGGAGGCATCCACCTCCAAGGTGAACTGGCGGTTTAACTCCGGACGGTGGAGCACAGGAGAGGAGGCAAATGCCCGCTTCAGAGAGCCAAACGCGGCGTCGGCCGCAGGCGACCAGTCCTTTGGATTAGCCTCCTTCTTGGTCAAGGCGGAGAGAGGAGCAGTCAGAGCAGAGAAGTGAGGGATGAACTGGCGGTAGTAGTTGGCGAACCCCAGGAAGCGTTGGATTGCCTTCAGTCCCGAAGGGGGAGGCCAGTTGAGAATGGAGGAGACCTTCTTTGGATCCATCTGCAGTCCGGTATCGGAGATGATGTAACCCAGAAAGGGGAGAGAAGACTGCTCAAAGACACACTTCTCGTACTTGGCGTACAGACGATTCTCTCTCAGTCTTTGCAGAACCAGCTGCACGTTCTCTCTGTGGGTCTGGAGGTCCGGAGAGAAGACAAGGATATCATCCAGATACACCACCACACAGACGTAGAGAAGGTCCCGGAAAACGTCGTTCACCAATTCTTGAAAGACTGCTGGTGCGTTACACAGGCCGAAGGGCATCACGCAGTATTCATAGTGCCCATCGCGAGTATTGAACGCGGTCTTCCACTCGTCCCCAGAGCGGATGCGGACTAGATTGTAGGCACCCCGAAGATCCAACTTGGTGAACACACGAGCTCCTCTAAGCCGGTCAAACAATTCGGGGATGAGCGGCAGAGGGTACTTGTTTTTCACGGTGATTTGGTTCAATCCCCGGTAGTCTATTACATGGGCGTAAGTCGCCTTCTTTCTTCTTCACGAAGAAGAAGCCTGCTCCAGCAGGAGAGGAGGATCTCCGAATGAATCCCCTTGCCAGGCTCTCTGTGATGTAAGTAGACATGGCCCTTGTTTCGGCTGGAGACAATGGATATATCCGTCCTCGAGGTGGTGTTGTTCCCGGGAGCAGGTCGATGGCACAATCGTAAGGACGATGTGGCGGAAGAACCTCAGATTCCTTCTTATCAAAGACGTCCGCGAAGGACCAATAGGCCGAGGGCAGTCCTGGTAGGTTCTCTGGAACCGGCGGTCGTCGGATGGGTTGTATGGTCTTCAGACATTTATCATGGCACGAAGAGCCCCATCGGGTGATTTCACCAGTGCCCCAGCTGACTGATGGTTCGTGTGTCCGTAACCAGGGAAGTCCCAGCAGGATTTGATGGGACATGTGTGGGAGGACGTAGAGAGCGATGTTCTCGGTGTGCAGGGCACCGATACGCAGTTCGACCGGCCTGGTAATCCAGGAGATGGTGTCAGAGAGGGGTCTCCCATCCACAGAGGCAATCACGAGGGGCTTGTCGAGTGGAGTAACCTGCACCTGGTACTTGTCCACCGTGGCCTGCTGGATGAAATTGCCTGCGGCCCCAGAATCGAGGTACGCCTCAGCCGTGAACCGCGTCTCTCCCGTTGTCACTTGCACAGTCCACGTAACCGGGTCTGAGAGAGTCCCAGCACATAGGGTGGCCTCTCCTACCAACCCTAGGCTTTGGAGTTTCCCGGCCTCTCTGGACAGGAGCGTAGCAGGTGTGTGCCTTCTCCGCAGTAAAAGCAGAGGCCCTTGGCGAGCCGCTCGGCTCGACGTTGTTCAGACTGCCGCACTCGGTCGATCTGCATGGGCTCGTGGACGGGGGCCCCAGATGCGGTTGACTGCAGTACGGAGGGCTTCTGCGGAGGAGGGGAATGCCGTACCGGACGTCTCTCACGGGACACTTCCTTGGATCGCTCCTGAAAGCGAATGTCCACTCGAGTCGCTAGGGTAATCAGGGCATCCAGGGTGGACGGTACGTCACGACCCGCCAGCTCATCTTTAATTCGCCCCGAGAGTCCTTCCCAGAAGGCGGCGGTTAGGGCCTCGTTGTTCCACCCGAGTTCCGAAGCCAGGGTGCGAAACCGGATTGCGTATTGACCCACCGTCAGAGTCCCCTGACGTAACCGGAGGAGGGATGAAGCAGACGCGGAGGCGCGTTCGGGCTCGTCAAAGGTGCCACGGAATGCCTGCAGGAACTCCTTGATGTTCGTGGTCACAGGATCCCTCTTCTCCCACAAGGGGTTCATCTACGCCAGTGCCTCACCCTCTAGGTGGGACATGATGAAGGCGACCTTGGCTTGGTCGGAGGCAAACAAATGCGGCAGCTGCGTGAAATGGAGGGAGCATTGGTTTATGAATCCCCTGCAGGTCTTGGGGTCTCCGGCGTACCGGGGTGGTGAGGCCAAACGAAGTCTGGAAGCATCCGAAGAAGTCGCCACGGGAGCTGGAGCCGTGGATTGACTAGTGGAAGCCCGGGATGCTGAAGACGTAACTGCCGCTTGTAGCGTGTTCAGGCGGGCGTCCACAGAAGACATGAATTGCAGCATGCGGGTCTGAGTCTCACGCTGGCGTTGGAGTTCCTCCTGTACGGCTGCTAGTGCTTCAGCGGGATCCATGGCCTGATCTTACTGTTAGGGCCAGGTGGACGGGCAGACCCAGGAGGTGGATCCACTGGACCGAACTCCTTGATGATGGTAAGAGGTCCGGTACCTGGAGCACTATAGGCAGCAGAACAGTCCGCGCACAAGAGTATAACGGAGAAGTCCCTGGGACCACGGAGTCACTGATGGTGGTCTGGGTGACGGAGCTCAGGTTCGGAAGCCGAGAAGATGTCAGGCGGGGTCCGGAACCTTTGGAGCGAGATGACGGGTCACCGCAGGGATCCGAGATGGTACGGACTGTCAAGATAGCAGATAGGCAGCGTTCTGTATTCGGCAGGACCGGATGGCGAGGCAGGCTCGGCTCTAGGAAGAGAGAGAGGTGAGTATCTCAGGAACACAAGGAGACCTGACTCCTAGCTTGAGAAACACGAAGATCAGGCCCCGCCCACTTGGACATTAAACCCCCTTTATACCCTGTACCTGTTTGCATCATTTCCTGTTAATGGACGCTGGCCCTTTAAGAAAGGGTCAATGACCGCGCGCGCGCCCTAATGCGCATGCGCGCGGCCCGAGTGCCAGAAGCCAGGGCAGGAAGCTGAGAGGAGGAAGCAGCGGGGCCGGGCTGGGGCTGAGAAGCCGACGGGCGCCGGGAGCGGGGACCAGGACGCCGGGGACGCGCCGGCAATGGATGCTGGAGAGCGGGGAGCGGCGGTGACCGGACCGAGGAACCGGGAAGCGAGGCAGGGGAGCCGGGAAGCGTGACCGGTGAGCCGGGGGCAGCGCAGGGGATCCGGAGAGCGTGATAGCACCTGCGCAACTGACAGTGCCGCTGTGCATGCCGGAAAAGGGTGGCAGATACCACTGTCAATTATGTATGCAGATATACACTGCACAGTACTCCTTCCCCTGTTCTGTATACTGGGTGTTATTTTTAGTATCTTTTTTTTTTTTATGCATACACTGTACAATACCACTTCCACTGTCCTGTATACTGGGTTTAATTCTCAGTATCTGTATTATTTTGTATATACAGTATATACACTGCACATTAATACTTCTCCTGTCCTGTATACTTGGTGTAATTCTCAGTAGTTGTAGTATTCTGCATAAATACACTGCACAGTTACCCCCTCCCCTGTCTTATATACTGGGTGTAATTCTCAGTATGAGCTTTATTCTGTGTATATATACACTATACAATACCCCTTTACTTGTCCTGTATAATGAGTGTAATTCTCAGTACTTGTATTATTTTGTATATATACACTGCACAGTGCCCCTTCTCCTGTCCTGTATACTGGGTGGAATTCTCAGTATGCTTTTTATTCTGTATATATACACTGCACAGTACCCCTTTACTTGTCCTGTATAATGGGTGTAATTCTCAGTACTTGTATTATTTTGTATATATACACTGCACAGTGCCCCTTCTCCTGTCCTGTATACTGGGTGGAATTCTCAGTATGCTTTTTATTCTGTATATATACACTGCACAGTACCCCTTCCCCTGTCCTGTATTTTGGGTGTAATTATGTGTATTATGCTATATACACCGCACAGTACCCCTTCCCCTATCCTATATACTAGGTATAATTCTTAGTATCCATATTATATTGTATGCATACACTGCACATCACCACTTCTCCTGTGCTGTATACTAGGATTAATTCTGTTTGTGTTTTTATTCTGTATATATACACTGCAAAGTATCCCCTCCACTGTCCTGTATACTGGATGTAGTTCTCAGTATCTGTATTCTGTATGTAAACACTGTACAATACCCCTTCCCTTGTCCTGTATAATGTGTTTAATTCTCAGTATGTGTATTGTTCTGTGTATATATACACTGCACAGTACCCCTTCCCCTGTCCTGTATACTGGGTGTAATTCTCAGTATCATTATTATTCTGTATATATACACTGCACAGTACTCCTTCCCCTGTCCTGTATACTGGGTGTAATTCTCAGTATCATTATTCTGTATATATACACTGCACAGTACTCCTTCCCCAGTCCTGTATACTGGGTGTAATTCTCAGGATCCTTATTATTCTGTATATATACACTGCACAGTACTCCTTCCCCTGTCCTGTATACTGAGTGGAATTCTCAGTATCATTATTATTCTGTATATATACACTGCACAGTACTCCTTCCCCTGTCCTGTATACTGAGTGGAATTCTCAGTATCATTTTTTATTCTGTATATATATACACTGCACAGTACTCCTTCCCCTGTCCTGTATACTGGGTGTAATTCTCAGTATCCTTATTATTCTGTATATATACACTGCACAGTACTCCTTCCCCTGTCCTGCCTATTGAGTGTAAATCTCAGTATGTCTTATCCTGTGTATATATACACTGCACAGTATATATGTGAGAGATGTGTGTGTGTATAAATTATATAATGTGTGTGTGTGTGTGTGTGTATTTCCTTCCTGTAATTCTATAACTTGCACATGCTGGGAGGTATAGTTCTCTTGGAATTCTATTAAAATGGACTTGCTGGAAGGTGTAGTTGCCTCCTGTAATTCTATAACATGGACATCCTGAGAGGTGTAGTTCCCTCCACTAATTATATAACATGGATATGCTGGGAGTTGTAGTTCCCTCCTTTATTTCTATAACATGTACATGCTGGGAGGTGTAGTTCTCTTGTAATTCTAGAACATGGACGTCCCGGGAGGTCTAGTTCCCTCCTGTAGTTCTATAACATACACATCCTGGGAGGTGTAGTTTCCTCCTGTAATTCTATAAAATGGACATGCTGGGAGGTGTAGTTCCCTCCTGTAGTTCTATAACATGGACATGCTGGGAGGTGTAGTTCCCTCCTGTAATTCTATAACATGTACATGCTGGGAGGTGTGATACTGTCCTGTAGTTCTAGAACATGGACATGCTGGGAGGTGTAGTTCTCTCCTGTATTTCTATAACATGGACATGCTGGCAGATGTAGTTCCCTCCTTAATCTCCTCCTGTAATTCTACGATATGCATATGCTGGGAGGTGTAGTTCTCTTGTAATTCTAGAACATGAACATCCTGGGAGGTCTAGTTCCCTTCTGTAGTTCTATAACATGGACATGCTGGGAGGTGTAGTTCCCTCCTGTAGTTCTATAACATGGACATGCTGGGAGGTGTAGTACTGTCCTGTAGTTATTTAACATGGACATGCTGGGAGTTGTAGTTCCCGCTTGTAATTTTTCTAACATAGACATGCTGGGAGGTGTAGTTCCCTCCCGTAGTTTTATAATATGGACATCCTGGGAGGTGTATATTTCCCTCCTATAATTATATAACATGGACATGATGGGAGGTTTAGTTCTCTTGTAATTCTAGAACGTGGACATGCTGGGAGGTGTAGTTCCCTCCTGTAATTCTATAACATGGACATGCTCGAAGCTGCTGTTCCCTCCTGTAGTTATATAACATGGACATGCTGGGAGGTGTAGTTCCTGTCATCTGTGTATGTGTATGGCTTTGCGCTGTGTGTACGTGTCGTCTGTGTACGTGTGCATATGTCTGTGTATGAGTATCCAGCAGTGCGTGTGTGTGTTCAGTGTACACATGCATTGCGTCTGTGGGAGGAGCGGTAACGTCACTTGTGCAGTTCGTGCCCAGGTTGTGGATGTCACTTGCACAGGCGCAGTTCGAACTGCACCTGCGCAATTGACAGTGTCGCAGTGCATGCTGGAATAGGGTGACACACAACTGTCAATTATGTATGTAGGAATACACTGCACAGTACTCCTTCCCCTGTCCTGTAAACTGGGTGTAATTCTCAGTATCTGTATTATTCTCTATGTGGACACTGTACAATACCCCTTCCCCTGTCCTGTATACTGGGTGTATTTCTCAGTATGTGTTTTTTATTCTGTATATTTGCACTGCACAGTAGTTCTTCCCCTGTTCTGTATACTGGGTTTAATTCTCAGTATGTATAATTATAGAACATGGACATGAGATGTTCCCTCCTGTAGTTCTATCACATGGAAATGTTGGCAGGTGTAGTTCTCCCCTGTAATTCTATAAGATGAACATGATGGGAGGTGTAGTTCCCTCCTGTAGCTCTATAACAGGACATAGTGGGAGGTGTAGCTCTGTCCTGTAATTCTATAACATGGACATGCTGGGAGGTGTAGGTCCCTCCTGTATTTCTATAACATGGGCATGCTGGGAGGTGTAGTTCTCTTGTAATTCTAGAACATGTACATCCCGGGAGGTCTAGTTCCCTCCTGTAGTTCTATAACATACACATCCTGGGAGGTGTAGTTTCCTTCTGTAATTCTATAAAATGGACAAGCTGGGAGGTGTAGTTCCCTCCTGTAGTTCTATAACATGGACATGCTGGGAGGTGTAGTTCCCTCCTGTAGTTATATAACATGGACATGATGGCAGGTGTAGTACTGTCCTGAAGTTCTAGAACATGGACATGCTGGGAGGTGTAGTTCCCTCCTGTAATTATATAACATGGACATCCTGGGAGGTGTAGTTCACTTCTGTAGTTATTTAACATAGACATACTGGGAGTTGTAGTTCCCTCCTGTAATTATAGAACACGGACATCCTGGGAGGTAAAGTTCCCTCCTATAATTATATAACATGGACATGCGGGGAGGTTTAGTTCACCTGTAATTCTAGAATGTGGACATGCTGGAAGGTGTAGTTCCCTCCAGTAATTATGTAACATTAACATAGTGGGAGTTTTGTAACATGCACATCCTGGGAGGTGTAGTTCTTTCCTGTAATTCTATAACTTGGACATGCTGTGAGTTGTAGTTCTCTTTTGTAATTATATAACATGGACATGCTGGGAGGTGTAGTACTGTCCTGTAGTTCTATAACATGGACATCCTGGGAGGTGTAGTTTCCTCCACTAATTATATAACATGGACATGCTTGGAGTTGTAGTTCCCTCCTGTATTTCTATAACATGGACATGCTGGGAGGTATAGTACTGTCCTGTAGTTCTATAACATAGACATCCTGGAAGGTGTAGTTCCCTCCTTAATCTCCTCCTGTAATTCTACGATATGCACATCCTGGGAGGTATAGTTCCCTCCTGTAGTTCTATAACATGGACATCCTGGGAGATGTAGTTTCCTCCTGTAATTCTATAAAATGGACATGCTGGGAGGTGTAGTTCCTCCTGTAGTTCTATAACATGGACATGCTGGGAGGTGTAGTTCCCTCCTGTAATTCTATAACATGGACATGCTGGAAGGTGTAGTTCCCTCCTGTAGTTATATAACATGGACATGATGGGAGGTGTAGTACTGTCCTGAAGTTCTAGAACATGGACATCCTGGGAGGTGTAGTACTGTCCTGTAGTTATATAACATGGACATGCTGGGAGTTGTAGTTCCCTCCTGTAATTATATAACATGGACATGCTGGGAGTTGTAGTTCTTTCCTCAACTTCTAGAACATGGACATGCTGGGAGGTGTAGTTCCCTTCTGTAATTCTATAACATGTAAATGCTGGGAGGTGTAGTTCCCTCCTGTAATTCTATAACATGGACATGCTGGGAGGTGTAGTTCCCTCCTGTAATTCTAGAACATGGACAAGCTGGGAGGTGTAGTTCCCTCCTGTAATTCTCTAACATGGACATGCTGGGAGGTGTAGTTCCTGTCATCTGTGTATGTGTGTGTATGGCTGTACGCTGTGTGTACGTGTCCGTACGTGTGTGTGTGTGTGTGTATATGGCTGTGCGCTGTGTACATGTCTGTGTACGTGTGTGTATATGGCAGTGTGTACATGTCTGTGTACGTGTGTGTATTCTCTTTCCCCCCCTCCCCCGGGGAAAACACGGGACTTTTAAATAATCTTTCTATATTCGCCTGTATCCATCGATGCTGTCTTCGGCTCTGCTGCCTCCCGCTCCTGACAGCCGCTCATTATACTCACTGAATATTCACTGCACTGGAGAGCAGGAAGCCGGAGTATTGCCAGAGATATCAGTGCTTGGGACGTGCGTGCGTGTGTGTTCAGTGTATACATGCATGGAGTCTTTGGGAGGAGCGGTAATGTCACAGCTACTTGTGCACGCGCAGTTTATGCCCGGGTTGTGGATTCGTAGATGTCACTTGCACAGGCGCAGTTCGAACTGCACCTGCGCAACTGTCAGTGCCGCTGTGCATGACGGAAAAGGGTGACAGATACCACTGTCAATTATGTATGTAGATATACACTGCACAGTACTCCTTCCGCCGTTCTGTATACTGGGTGTTATTTTTAGTATCTTTTTTTTTTTATGCATACTGAGAGGTAGCACGGTCGGCTGCGCAGCAGAAGACACGGGATCCAGGCATTAAGGTTCACAGCACACGGTTTTAATGTCCAAACAAAAGTCCATAACACAATACATGTCCTCTCCAGCAGAAAACTCAGGGAGTTCTGTTCACTCCCTCACACCCGGCACACCTGCCCTCGTTCCTGATTCTATTTAACCCTTCCTTCAGCCTGTAGGGAAACAGCATTAACCCTAGAGTGGATTTACTTTCTATCATGGAGTGAGCACAACCGGGGCGAGACATACCGGCCGTCATAGATAACCCCGGTCACAGTCTCACATACCCCCCCCTCAGTTCAAGCGTGCGGGGTTGAACTCCCGCCATCAAACACGGGCCGCGGGACAAGGCATCGGCGTTGCCCTGCAACCTACCGGCCCTATGTTCAACCGTAAACCGGAAGTTCTGCAGAGAAAGGAACCACCGGGTAACCCGGGCATTCCGTTCCTTGGCGGACCTCATCCAGACCAGTGGAGAGTGATCCGTCACCAAGCGAAACTGCCGTCCCAGCAGGTAATAGCGTAGGGACTCCAAGGCCCACTTGATCGCCAGGCACTCCTTCTCCACTACGCTATAATTCCGCTCGGGAGGGGTGAGCTTCCTACTTAAGAAGGTGACGGGGTGTTCCTCCCCCTGAACCACCTGAGACAGCACTGCCCCCAGGCCGACCTCTGAGGCGTCAGTCTGTACTATGAACTCCTTCCGGAAATCAGGGTGTACAAGAACGGGCTGTCCGCACAGGACCCCCTTCAGGGCCCGGAAGGAGTCCTCGGCCTGCGGAGTCCAGCGCACCATGACGGACTTCTTGCCTTTGAGAAGGTCCGTCAAGGGGGCTGATAGTCCCGCAAAATCCTTTACAAACCTCCTGTAGTACCCCACGATACCCAGGAAGGCCCTAACCTGCTTCGTGGTCAGGGGTCTAGGCCACTTCTGGATCGCCTCAACCTTGTTAATTTGGGGCTTAATCACTCCTTGGCCTATCACGTAGCCCAAGTAGCGGGCTTCCGTGAGTCCCAATGCACATTTCTTGGGATTGGCTGTCAATCCGGCTGTTCGAAGCGCGTCCACCACCGCTTGTACCTGTTCCAAGTGGGTCTGCCAATCGGAGCTGTAAATAATGATGTCATCCAGGTACGCTGATGCATACGCCTGGTGGGGTTCCAGCACTAAGTCCATCAACCTCTGGAACGTGGCCGGAGCGCCATGTAACCCAAAAGGCAAGACAACATAGTGGAAGAGACCCTCTGGCGTAACAAAAGCGGTTTTCTCCTTGGCGGACTCCGTTAGTGGCACCTGCCAGTACCCTTTGGTCAGGTCGAGCGTGGTAAAATATCGCGCCTGTCCCAGTCTATCAATCAGCTCATCCACCCGGGGCATGGGGTAGAGATCGAACTTGGATATTTCGTTCAATCTCCTAAAGTCATTGCAGAACCTTAAGGAGCCATCGGGTTTTGGTATTAGGACAATCGGACTAGCCCATTCACTCCGGGATTTTTCGATGACCCCCAGGCGTAACATTGTCTTTACTTCCTCCGATATGGCTTGTCGTCGAGCCTCCGGTACCCGGTATGACTTCAGGCGTACCTTCAGGTGGGGCTCGGTGACAATATCATGTCGTATCAGACTGGTCCTACCGGGCAGCTCGGAGAAGACATCGGGGTTCTGCTGAACCAACCGTCTGGCCTCTCGCCTCTGTTGCTTGGTGAGGGCTTCTCCAATCCTTACTTCCGGTTCGTCCTCTCCGGAGGTCGCTGGAGCCGGATGTGAACGACCCGAAGAGGAGGGAGGTGGGGAAAAAACAGCCATCAGGCTTTCCCGTTCCTGCCAAGGTTTTAATAGGTTGACATGGTATATTTGTTCAGGTTTCCGCCTACCGGGCTGCAATACTTTATAGTTAACCACCCCTACTCTTTCCTTTATCTCGTAGGGGCCTTGCCACTGAGCCAGGAATTTGCTCTCCGCCGTGGGGATCAATACCAACACCCGATCCCCAGGTTTAAAGGTCTGCACGGTGGCTTGTCTATTGTAGCGGCCGCTTTGCGCGGCCTGAGCCTCCTGTAAATGCTCCTTCACAATTGGCATGACCGCGCTTATGCGGTTCTGCATACCCAAAATGTGTTCAATCACACTTTTATGGGGGGTGGGCTCTTGTTCCCATGTTTCCTTTGCCAGGTCCAACAATCCCCGGGGATGTCGCCCGTATAACAATTCAAAAGGCGAAAACCCCGTGGATGCCTGTGGCACCTCTCGTATGGCAAACATCAAATAGGGAAGCATCATATCCCAGTCTTTCCCGTCTTTTGAAATCACCCTTCTTAGCATGGTTTTCAGGGTTTTATTGAAACGCTCGACTAAACCGTCCGTTTGAGGATGATACACAGACGTACGCAACTGCTTGATCTGGAGTAGCCGGCATAGCTCTTTGGTCACTTTAGACATGAATGGGGTCGCCTGATCCGTAAGGATCTCCTTGGGCAATCCCACCCGGCAGAACACAGCAAACAACTCCCGAGCTATAAGCTTCGCCGCAGTATGTCTGAGAGGTATCGCCTCGGGATACCGGGTGGCATAGTCAACGATCACTAGGATGTGTTGGTGCCCTCGAGCGGACTTTACGAGGTGCCCCACCAGATCCATCCCTATCCGTTCAAAAGGGACTTCTATAATGGGTAACGGTACCAACGGACTGCGAAAATGGGTCAGGGTGCAGTAAGCTGACACTCCGGGCAGGTTTCGCAGAACCGTTTTACCTCCCCAAAGACCCCGGGCCAATAGAACCTTTGCAATATTCGCTCCTGCGTTTTCTTGACCCCTAGGTGGCCACTCATCAGGTGTTTATGAGCCAAGTCGAGGACCCGCCGGCGATGCGGCTGGGGCACCACCAACTGTTCTACCCCTACGCCCCGTATTTCATCTACCCGGTAGAGTAAATCCTGCTTAAGAGCGAAATGGGGGTACCTTACCTGGGCACCGGGCAGCTGTGCCACCCCGTCAATTACTGTCACCCGACTCCGGGCATGTATTAACGTAGGGTCCTGGAGTTGGGCTGTCCCAAACGTATCCGGGGACGCCTCCAACTCCGGGATGGGCTCGACCGTCTCAGCCTCTCCTGCCAATACCTCTAGGGGCGACCTATCGGGTTCACACTCTGTCCCTATCATGGTGACCCCTACGGCAGGTGTCCCGGATTCAGGATTGTAGGGCTCAGGTCCCGGACCGACCAATATCTGAGGGGACTTAGGGGGTCCCTTCCATAAAGTCCAAAAATAGGGCAGATCCCTTCCTAGGATCACGTCATAAGGAAGAGTGTTAAGAAGTCCCACCTCATGTTGCACCTGACCGCAAGGTGCTGTGATGGTGACAATCCCCGTGGGATAGTCGCGGCGGTCCCCATGTATGCAAACCACCCCCACGGTGCGTCCTGTGGCCTTTACTTTAGCTCTCAAGGTGGATCGCACAAGGGTCACTAAGCTTCCGGAATCCAACAATCCTGTAACCGGACATCCATTCACCTGTATTTGGCACAAGTGGGGCTCTGTCTCTGGGGAGACCAGGTCAGCGGTACACACCACCTGAGCATACATTGAACCCCGCCGGGTAAACCCACAATCCATGGGCTCCGTGGTGAGTGGACACTGGGCTTCCATATGTCCCACCCGCTGGCACCGCCAACATCTAATGGGGACGGAAACCCCCTTGACGGGTTGTCGTTTAGGGTACAGAACCTTCCGGACCTCAGGAATGGCGGCCGCGGCCTCAGACGGGACGGTAGGGGACTCCTGTACCGTTGTCAGCGGTGGGTCCTTGGCCCTAGGCATGGAGGGGCCGGACCGACGGGCGGTACGCAAAGTCTCAGTGTCCCGTATCAAGTCCTGCGTAGCCACATGCCGCTCTACCAGGGACACTAATTGGTCCAGGGTACTCGGGTCACCCTGTCCGACCCACCGTTGAACGGTGACGGGTAAAGTGCGCACAAAACGATCCACTACTACCCTTTCCACCATTTGCGCCGGGCTCAGAGTGTCAGGCTGCAACCACTTTTTTACAAGATGCAACAAGTCATAGGCCTGGGAGCGTACGGGTTTGGCTTCCTCATAGAACCACTGATTTACCCGCTGAGCCCGTACATAGGTATCCACCCCCAACCGAGCCAGTATTTCGGCTTTCAGGGTCACATAGTCAATGGCGTCCTCGGCACAGAGGTCCAGGTACGCTTTTTGGGGTTCCCCCGTCAGATAGGGCGACAATACCTCAGCCCACTGCGGGGTCGGCAGCTTTTCCCGCTCGGCCACCCGCTCAAACACCGCCAGGAACGCTTCCACATCATCACCCGGGGTCATCTTTTGCAACGCTTGTCTCACCGCTTTCCGGACGCTGCCGTCGTCACCCGGTCCCGGGGTTGTTGCTGCCGGTCCGGCACGGAACGACTTGGCCAGGAGAACCATCTGTTCTTGGTGCCTTTTTTCCTGCAATTGCAAGGCTTGCTGCTGACGTGCATTGGCCTGCTCCATCTGTTCTTGGTGCCTTTTGTCCTGCACTTGCAAGGATTGCTGCTGACGTGCATTGGCCTGCTCCATCTGTTCTTGGTGCATTTTGACCTGCACTTGCAAGGATTGCTGCTGACGTGCATTGGCCTGATCCAACTGTTCTTGGAGTTTTTTTTCCTGCACTTGCAAGGATTGGAGCAGGTGTGCATTGGTCTGTTGCTGCTGTGCATTAGCCTGAGCCAAATGCTTTAGTATGTCCTCCATGGCGTCGCCGGGTTTGGGCTGTAGTATAGCCGCTCGAATCCAGGACATGCGCAGCTGGGTCACCAGGGATGGATGCTACACCTCACCGGCTGTCATGCCCGCCGATTCTCCACCATATGTGAGGTAGCACGGTCGGCTGCGCAGCAGAAGACACGGGATCCAGGCATTAAGGTTCACAGCACACGGTTTTAATGTCCAAACAAAAGTCCATAACACAATACATGTCCTCTCCAGCAGAAAACTCAGGGAGTTCTGTTCACTCCCTCACACCCGGCACACCTGCCCTCGTTCCTGATTCTATTTAACCCTTCCTTCAGCCTGTAGGGAAACAGCATTAACCCTAGAGTGGATTTACTTTCTATCATGGAGTGAGCACAACCGGGGCGAGACATACCGGCCGTCATAGATAACCCCGGTCACAGTCTCACAATACACTGTACAATACCACTTCCACTGTCCTGTATACTGGGTTTAATTCTCAGTATCTGTATTATTTTGTGTATACAGTATATACACTGCACATTAATACTTCTCCTGTCCTGTATACTTGGTGTAATTCTCAGTAGTTGTAGTATTCTGCATAAATACACTGCACAGTTAGCCCCTCTCCTGTCCTGTATACTGGGTGTAATTCTCAGTATGAGCTTTATTCTGTGTATATATACACTATACAATACCCCTTTACTTGTCCTGTATAATGAGTGTAATTCTCAGTACTTGTATTATTTTGTATATATACACTGCACAGTACCCCTTCTCCTGTCCTGTATACTGGGTGGAATTCTCAGTATGCTTTTTATTCTGTGTATATATACACTATACAATACCCCTTTACTTGTCCTGTATAATGGGTGTAATTCTCAGTGCTTGTATTATTTTGCATATATAAACTGCGCAGTACCCCTTCTCCTGTCCTAGTTACTGGGAGTAATTCTTAGTATACGTATTTTGTATACATTCACTGCACAGTACCCCTTCCCCTGTCCTGTATACTGGGTGGAATTCTCAGTATGTGTTTTATTCTGTATATATACACTGCACAGTACCCCTTCCCCTGTCCTGTATACTTGGTGGAATTCTCAATATTTGTATTCTGTATATATACACTGCACAGTACTCCTTCTCCTGTCCTGTATACTGTGTGGAATTCTCAGTATCATAATTATTCTGTGTATATATACACTGCACAGTACTCCTTCCCCTGTCCTGTATACTGGGTGTAATTCTCAGTATCATTATTATTCTGTATATATACACTGCACAGTACCCCTTCCCATCTCCTGTATACTGAGTGGAATTCTCAGTTTGTGTATTATTCTGTATATATATACTGCACAGTACCCCTTCCCCTGTCCTGTATACTGAGTGGAATTCTCAGTTTGTGTATTATTCTTTATATATACACTGCACAGTACTCCTTCCCCTGTCCTGCACACTGAGTAGAATTCTCAGTTTGTGTTTTATTCTTTATATATACACACTGCACAGTACTCCTTCCCCTGTCCTGTATACTGAGTGGAATTCTCAGTATCATTATTATTCTGTATATATACACTGCGCAGTACTCCTTCCCCTGTCCTGTATACTGGGTGTAATTCTCAGTATGAGCTTTATTCTGTATATATACACTGCACAGTACCCCTTCCCCTGTCTTGTATACTGAGTGGAATTCTCAGTATCATTATTATTCTATATATACACTGCACAGTGCTCCTTCCCCTGTCCTGTATACTGAGTGGAATTCTCAGTATTATTATTATTCTGTATATATACACTGCACAGTACTCTTTCCCCTGTCCTGTATACTGAGTGGAATTCTCAGTATCATTATTATTCTGTATATATACACTGCACAGTACTCCTTCCCCTGTCCTGTATACTGGGTGTAATTCTCAGTATCATTATTATTCTGTATATATTCACTGCATAGTACTCTTTCCTCTGTCCTGTATACTGGGTGTAATTCTTAGTATCATTATTATTCTGTATATATACACTGCACTGTACCTCCTACTCTGTCCTGTATACTGGGTGTAATTCTCAGTATGTGTATTTTGTAAGTATGCACTGCACAGTACCACTTCTCATATCCTGTATTTTGGGTATAATTCCCAGTATCTGTATTCTGTATATATACACTGCACTGTACCCCTTCCCTTGTCCTGTATACTCGGTGTAATTCTCAGTACTATTATACACATACACACAGTGCACAGTACCCCTTCCCAGCCCTGTATTTTGGGTGTAATTCTCAGTATGTTTACTATTCTGTATATATACTGTACACTTCACAGTACTCCTTCCCCTGTCCTGCCTACTGAATGTAAATCTCAGTATGTTTTATTCTGTGTAAATATACACTGTACAATACCCCTTCCCTTGTCATGTATACTGAGTGTAAGTCTCAGTATCCGTATTATTCTGTATATATACACTGCACAGTATATATGTGTGAGTGTGAGAGATATGTATGTGTGTGTGTGTGTATATAAATTATATAGTGTGTGTGTGTGTGTGTGTATATAAATTATATAATGTGTGTGTGTGTGTGTGTATTTCCTTCCTGTAATTCTATAACCTGCACATTCTGGGAGGTGTAGTTCCCTCCTGTAATTCTATAACATGGACATCCAGGGAGGTGTAGTACTGTCCTGTATTTCTATAACATGGACATCCTGGGAGGTGTAGTTCCCTCCTGTAATTCTATAACATGGACATGCTGGGAGGTCTAGTTCCCTTCTGTAGTTCTATAACATGGAGATGCTGGGAGGTGTAGTTCCCTCCTGTAATTATATAACGTGTACATGCTGGGAGTTGTAGTACTCTCCTGCAGTTCTATAACATAGACATGCTGAGAGGTGTAGTTCCCTCCTGTAATTCCCTCCTGTAGTTCTATAACATGGACATGCTGGGAGGTATAGTTCCCTCCTGTAACTCTATAACATGGACATGCTGGGAGGTCTAGTTCCCTTCTGAAGTTCTATAACATGGAGATGCTGGGAGGTGTAGTTCCCTCCTGTAATTATATAACGTGTACATGCTGGGAGTTGTAGTACTCTCCTGCAGTTCTATAACATGGACATGCTGAGAGGTGTAGTTCCCTCCTGTAATTATATAACATGAACAGTGGAAGGTGTAGTTCTGTCCTATAATTCTATAACATGGACATGCTGGGAGGTATAGTAACCTCCTGTAATCCTATAATATGGACATGCTGGGAGTTGTAGTTCCCTCCTGTAATTATATAACATGGGCATGCTGGGAGTTGTAGTTCTTTCCTCTACTTCTAGAACATGGACATGCTGGGAGGTGTTGTTCCCTTCTGTAATTCTATAACATGGAAATGCTGGGAGGTGTAGTTCCCTCCTGTAATTCTATAACATGGACATGCTGGGAGGTGTAGTTCCCTCCTGTAATTCTAGAACATGGATAAGCTGGGAGGTTTAGTTCCCTCCTGTAATTCTGTAACATGGACATGCTGGGAGGTGTAGTTCCTGTCATCTGTATATGTGTGTGTATGGCTGTACGCTGTGTGTACGTGTCTGTACGTGTGTGTGTATATGGCTGTGCGCTGTGTACATGTCTGTGTACGTGTGCGTATATGGCAGTGTGTACATGTCTATGTACGTGTGTGTATTCTCTTTCCCCCCTCCCCTGGGGAAAACACGGGACTTTTAAATAATCTTTCTATATTCGCCTGTATACATCGATGCTGTCTTCGGCTCTGCTGCCTCCCGCTCCTGACAGCCGCTCATTATACTCACTGAATATTCACTGCACTGGAGAGCAGGAAGCCGGAGTATTGCCAGAGATATCAGTGCTTGGGACGTGAGGGGCGTGTGTGTTCAGTGTATACATGCATGGAGTCTTTGGGAGGAGCGGTAATGTCACAGCTACTTGTGCACGCGCAGTTTATGCCCGGGTTGTGGATTCGTAGATGTCACTTGCACAGGCGCAGTTCGAACTGCACCTGCGCAACTGTCAGTGCCGCTGTGCATGACGGAAAAGGGTGACAGATACCACTGTCAATTATGTATGTAGATATACACTGCACAGTACTCCTTCCCCTGTTCTGTATACTGGGTGTTATTTTTAGTATCTTTTTTTTTTTTTATGCATACACTGTACAATACCACTTCCACTGTCCTGTATACTGGGTTTAATTCTCAGTATCTGTATTATTTTGTGTATACAGTATATACACTGCACATTAATACTTCTCCTGTCCTGTATACTTGGTGTAATTCTCAGTAGTTGTAGTATTCTGCATAAATACACTGCACAGATACCCCCTCCCCTGTCTTATATACTGGGTGTAATTCTCAGTATGAGCTTTATTCTGTGTATATATACACACTATACAATACCCCTTTACTTGTCCTGTATAATGAGTGTAATTCTCGGTACTTGTATTATTTTGTATATATACACTGCAGTGCCCCTTCTCCTGTCCTGTATACTGGGTGGAATTCTCAGTATGCTTTTTATTCTGTATATATACACTGCACAGTACCCCTTCCCCTATCCTATATACTAGGTGTAATTCTTAGTATCCATATTTTATTGTATGCATACACTGCACATCACCACTTCTCCTGTGCTGTATACTAGGATTAATTCTGTTTGTGTTTTTATTCTGTATATATACACTGCAAAGTATCCCCTCCACTGTTCTGTATACTGGGTGTAGTTCTCAGTATCTGTATTCTGTATGTAAACACTGTACAATACCCCTTCCCTTGTCCTGTATAATGGGTTTAATTCTCAGTATGTGTATTGTTCTGTGTATATATACACTGCACAGTACCCCTTCCCCTGTCCTGTATACTGGGTGTAATTCTCAGTATCATTATTATTCTGTATATATATACACTGCACAGTACTCCTTCCCCTGTCCTGTATACTGGGTGTAATTCTCAGTATCATTATTATTCTGTATATATACACTGCACAGTACCCCTTCCCCTGTCCTGTATACTGGGTGTAATTCTCAGTATCATTATTATTCTGTATATATACACTGCACAGTACTCCTTCCCCTGTCCTGTATACTGGGTGTAATTCTCAGTATCATTATTATTCTGTATATATACACTGCACAGTACTCCTTCCCCTGTCCTGTATACTGGGTGTAATTCTCAGTATCATTATTATTCTGTATATATACACTGCACAGTACCCCTTCCCATCTCCTGTATACTGAGTGGAATTCTCAGTTTGTGTATTATTCTGTATATATATACTGCACAGTACCCCTTCCCCTGTCCTGTATACTGAGTGGAATTCTCAGTTTGTGTATTATTCTTTATATATACACTGCACAGTACTCCTTCCCCTGTCCTGCACACTGAGTAGAATTCTCAGTTTGTGTTTTATTCTTTATATATACACACTGCACAGTACTCCTTCCCCTGTCCTGTATACTGAGTGGAATTCTCAGTATCATTATTATTCTGTATATATAAACTGCGCAGTACTCCTTCCCCTGTCCTGTATACTGGGTGTAATTCTCAGTATGAGCTTTATTCTGTATATATACACTGCACAGTACCCCTTCCCCTGTCTTGTATACTGAGTGGAATTCTCAGTATCATTATTATTCTATATATACACTGCACAGTGCTCCTTCCCCTGTCCTGTATACTGAGTGGAATTCTCAGTATTATTATTATTCTGTATATATACACTGCACAGTACTCTTTCCCCTGTCCTGTATACTGAGTGGAATTCTCAGTATCATTATTATTCTGTATATATACACTGCACAGTACTCCTTCCCCTGTCCTGTATACTGGGTGTAATTCTCAGTATCATTATTATTCTGTATATATTCACTGCATAGTACTCTTTCCTCTGTCCTGTATACTGGGTGTAATTCTTAGTATCATTATTATTCTGTATATATACACTGCACTGTACCTCCTACTCTGTCCTGTATACTGGGTGTAATTCTCAGTATGTGTATTTTGTAAGTATGCACTGCACAGTACCACTTCTCATATCCTGTATTTTGGGTATAATTCCCAGTATCTGTATTCTGTATATATACACTGCACTGTACCCCTTCCCTTGTCCTGTATACTCGGTGTAATTCTCAGTACTATTATACACATACACACAGTGCACAGTACCCCTTCCCAGCCCTGTATTTTGGGTGTAATTCTCAGTATGTTTACTATTCTGTATATATACTGTACACTTCACAGTACTCCTTCCCCTGTCCTGCCTACTGAATGTAAATCTCAGTATGTTTTATTCTGTGTAAATATACACTGTACAATACCCCTTCCCTTGTCATGTATACTGAGTGTAAGTCTCAGTATCCGTATTATTCTGTATATATACACTGCACAGTATATATGTGTGAGTGTGAGAGATATGTATGTGTGTGTGTGTGTATATAAATTATATAGTGTGTGTGTGTGTGTGTGTGTGTGTATATAAATTATATAATGTGTGTGTGTGTGTATTTCCTTCCTGTAATTCTATAACCTGCACATTCTGGGAGGTGTAGTTCCCTCCTGTAATTCTATAACATGGACATCCAGGGAGGTGTAGTACTGTCCTGTATTTCTATAACATGGACATCCTGGGAGGTGTAGTTCCCTCCTGTAATTCTATAACATGGACATGCTGGGAGGTCTAGTTCCCTTCTGTAGTTCTATAACATGGAGATGCTGGGAGGTGTAGTTCCCTCCTGTAATTATATAACGTGTACATGCTGGGAGTTGTAGTACTCTCCTGCAGTTCTATAACATAGACATGCTGAGAGGTGTAGTTCCCTCCTGTAATTCCCTCCTGTAGTTCTATAACATGGACATGCTGGGAGGTATAGTTCCCTCCTGTAACTCTATAACATGGACATGCTGGGAGGTCTAGTTCCCTTCTGAAGTTCTATAACATGGAGATGCTGGGAGGTGTAGTTCCCTCCTGTAATTATATAACGTGTACATGCTGGGAGTTGTAGTACTCTCCTGCAGTTCTATAACATGGACATGCTGAGAGGTGTAGTTCCCTCCTGTAATTATATAACATGAACAGTGGAAGGTGCAGTTCTGTCCTATAATTCTATAACATGGACATGCTGGGAGGTATAGTAACCTCCTGTAATCCTATAATATGGACATGCTGGGAGTTGTAGTTCCCTCCTGTAATTATATAACATGGACATGCTGGGAGTTGTAGTTCTTTCCTCTACTTCTAGAACATGGACATGCTGGGAGGTGTTGTTCCCTTCTGTAATTCTATAACATGGAAATGCTGGGAGGTGTAGTTCCCTCCTGTAATTCTATAACATGGACATGCTGGGAGGTGTAGTTCCCTCCTGTAATTCTAGAACATGGACAAGCTGGGAGGTTTAGTTCCCTCCTGTAATTCTGTAACATGGACATGCTGGGAGGTGTAGTTCCTGTCATCTGTATATGTGTGTGTATGGCTGTACGCTGTGTGTACGTGTCTGTACGTGTGTGTGTATATGGCTGTGCGCTGTGTACATGTCTGTGTACGTGTGCGTATATGGCAGTGTGTACATGTCTATGTACGTGTGTGTATTCTCTTTCCCCCCTCCCCTGGGGAAAACACGGGACTTTTAAATAATCTTTCTATATTCGCCTGTATACATCGATGCTGTCTTCGGCTCTGCTGCCTCCCGCTCCTGACAGCCGCTCATTATACTCACTGAATATTCACTGCACTGGAGAGCAGGAAGCCGGAGTATTGCCAGAGATATCAGTGCTTGGGACGTGAGGGGCGTGTGTGTTCAGTGTATACATGCATGGAGTCTTTGGGAGGAGCGGTAATGTCACAGCTACTTGTGCACGCGCAGTTTATGCCCGGGTTGTGGATTCGTAGATGTCACTTGCACAGGCGCAGTTCGAACTGCACCTGCGCAACTGTCAGTGCCGCTGTGCATGACGGAAAAGGGTGACAGATACCACTGTCAATTATGTATGTAGATATACACTGCACAGTACTCCTTCCCCTGTTCTGTATACTGGGTGTTATTTTTAGTATCTTTTTTTTTTTTATGCATACACTGTACAATACCACTTCCACTGTCCTGTATACTGGGTTTAATTCTCAGTATCTGTATTATTTTGTGTATACAGTATATACACTGCACATTAATACTTCTCCTGTCCTGTATACTTGGTGTAATTCTCAGTAGTTGTAGTATTCTGCATAAATACACTGCACAGATACCCCCTCCCCTGTCTTATATACTGGGTGTAATTCTCAGTATGAGCTTTATTCTGTGTATATATACACACTATACAATACCCCTTTACTTGTCCTGTATAATGAGTGTAATTCTCGGTACTTGTATTATTTTGTATATATACACTGCACAGTGCCCCTTCTCCTGTCCTGTATACTGGGTGGAATTCTCAGTATGCTTTTTATTCTGTATATATACACTGCACAGTACCCCTTCCCCTATCCTATATACTAGGTGTAATTCTTAGTATCCATATTTTATTGTATGCATACACTGCACATCACCACTTCTCCTGTGCTGTATACTAGGATTAATTCTGTTTGTGTTTTTATTCTGTATATATACACTGCAAAGTATCCCCTCCACTGTTCTGTATACTGGGTGTAGTTCTCAGTATCTGTATTCTGTATGTAAACACTGTACAATACCCCTTCCCTTGTCCTGTATAATGGGTTTAATTCTCAGTATGTGTATTGTTCTGTGTATATATACACTGCACAGTACCCCTTCCCCTGTCCTGTAGTGTATACTGGGTGTAATTCTCAGTATCATTATTATTCTGTATATATATACACTGCACAGTACTCCTTCCCCTGTCCTGTATACTGGGTGTAATTCTCAGTATCATTATTATTCTGTATATATACACTGCACAGTACCCCTTCCCCTGTCCTGTATACTGGGTGTAATTCTCAGTATCATTATTATTCTGTATATATACACTGCACAGTACTCCTTCCCCTGTCCTGTATACTGGGTGTAATTCTCAGTATCATTATTATTCTGTATATATACACTGCACAGTACTCCTTCCCCTGTCCTGTATACTGGGTGTAATTCTCAGGATCCTTATTATTCTGTATATATACACTGCACAGTACTCCTTCCCCTGTCCTGCCTATTGAGTGTAAATCTCAGTATGTCTTATTCTGTGTATATATACACTGCACAGTATATATGTGCGAGTATGAGAGATATGTGTGTGTGTATAAATTATATAATGTGTGTATGTGTATTTCCTTCCTGTAATTCTATAACTTGCACATGCTGGGAGGTGTAGTTCTCTTGTAATTCTATTAAAATGGACATGCTGAAAGGTGTAGTTCCCTCCACTAATTATATAACATGGATATGCTGGGAGTTGTAGTTCCCTCCTGTATTTCTATAACATGGACATGCTGGGAAATGTAGTTCTCTTGTAATTCTATAACATGGACATGCTGGAAGGTGTGGTACTATCCTGTAGTTCTAGAACATAGACATCCCGGGAGGTCTAGTTCCCTCCTGTAGTTCTATAACATACACATCCTGGGAGGTGTAGTTTCCTCCTGTAATTCTATAAAATGGACATGCTGGGAGGTGTAGTTCCCTCCTGTAATTCTATAACATGGACATGCTGTGAGTTGTAGTTCTCTCCTGTATTTCTATATCATGGACTTCCTGGGAGGTGTAGTTCTCTCCTGTATTTCTATAACATGGACATGCTGGCAGATATAGTTCCCTCCTTAATCTCCTCCTGTAATTCTACGATATGCACATGCTGGGAGGTGTAGTTCTCTTGTAATTCTAGAACATGGACATCCTGGGAGGTCTAGTTCCCTCCTGTAGTTCTATAACATGGACATGCTGGGAGGTGTAGTTTCCTCCTGTAATTCTATAAAATGGACATGCTTGGAGGTGTTGTTCCCTCCTGTAGTTCTATAACATGGGCATGCTGGGAGGTGTAGTACTGTCCTGAAGTTCTAGAACATGGACATCCTGGGAGGTGTAGTACTGTCCTGTAGTTATTTAGCATGGACATGCTGGGAGTTGTAGTTCCCGCCTGTAATTTTTATAACATGGACATGCTGGGAGGTGTAGTTCCCGCCTGTAATTTTTATAACATAGACATGCTGGGAGGTGTAGTTCCCTCCTTTTACTTTTATAATATGGACATGCTGGGAGTTGTAGTTCACTTCTGTAGTTATATAACATGGACATCCTGGGAGGTGTAGTTCACTTCTGTAGTTATTTAACATGGACATGCTGGGAGTTGTAGTTCCCTACTGTAATTATATAACATGGACATCCTGGGAGGTGTATGTCCCTCCTATAATTATATAACATGGACATGCTGGGAGGTTTAGTTCTCTTGTAATTCTAGAACGTGGACATGCTGGAAGCTGCAGTTCCCTCCTGTAGTTATAGAACATGGACATGCTGGGACGTGTAGTTCCTGTCATCTGTGTACATGTGCATATGTCTGTGTATGAGTATCTAGCAGTGTGTGTGCGTGCGTGTGTGTGTGTGTGTGTTCAGTGTACACATGCATTGCGTCTGTGGGAGGAGCGGTAACGTCACTTGTGCAGTTCGTGCCCAGGTTGTGGATGTCACTTGCACAGGCGCAGTTCGAACTGCACCTGCGCAATTGACAGTGCCGCGGTGCATGCCGGGAAAGGTGACAACAACTGTCAATTATGTATGTAGGAATACACTGCACAGTACTCTTTCCCCTGTCCTGTAAACTGGGTGTATCTCTCAGTATCTGTATTATTCTCTATGTAGACACTGTACAATACCCCTTCCCCTGTCCTGTATACTGGGTGTATTTCTCAGTATGTGTTTTATTCTGTATATTTGCACTGCACAGTAGTTCTTCCCCTGTTCTGTATACTGGGTTTAATTCTCAGTATGTATAATTATAGAACATGGACATGAGATGTTCCCTACTGTAGTTCTATCACATGGAAATGCTGAGAGGTGTAGTTCTCCCCTGTAATTCTATAAGATGAACATGATGGGAGGTGTAGTTCCCTCCTGTAGTTCTATAACAGGACATAGTGGGAGGTGTAGCTCTGTCCTGTAAATCTATAACATGGACATGCTGGGAGGTTTAGTTCCCTTCTGTATTTCTATAACATGGACATGCTGGGAGGTGTAGTTCTCTTGTAATTCTAGAACATGTACATCCCGGGAGGTCTAGTTCCCTCCTGTAGTTCTAAAGCATATACATCCTGGGAGGTGTAGTTTCCTTCTGTAATTCTATAAAATGGACATGCTGGGTGGTGTAGTTCCCTCCTGTAGTTCTATAACATGGACATGCTGGGAGGTATAGTTCCCTCTTTTAGTTCTATAACATGGACATGATGGGAGGTGTAGTACTGTCCTGAAATTCTAGAACATGGACATGCTGGGAGGTGTAGTTCCCTCCTGTAGTTTTATAATATGGACATGCTGGGAGGTGTAGTTCCCTCCTGTAATTATATAACATGGACATCCTGGGAGGTGTAGTTCACTTCTGTAGTTATTTAACATGGACATGCTGGGAGTTGTAGTTCCCTCCTGTAATTATATAACACGGACATCCTGGGAGGTGTAGTTCCCTCCTATAATTATATAACATGGACATGCTGGGAGGCATAGTTCCCTCCTGTAGTTCTATAACATGGACATGCTGGGAGGTATAGTTCCCTCCTGTAATCCTCTATCATGGACATGCTCGGAGGTCTAATTGCCTCCTGTAATTCTATAACATATACATGCTGATGTGTAGTTCCCTCCTTTAATCCTATATCATGGACATGCTGGAAGGTGTAGTTCCCTCCTGTAGTTCTATAACATGGACATGCTGAGAGGTGTAGTTCCCTCCTGTAATTCTATAACATGGAAATGCTGGAAGGTGTAGTTCCCTTCTGTAGTTCTATAACATGGACATGCTGGAAGGTATAGTTCCCTCCTGTAGTTCTATAACATGGACATGCTGGGAGGTATAGTTCCCTCCTGTAGTTCTATAACATGGACATGCTGGTAGGTGTAGTCCTGTCCTGTAATTCTATAACATTCACATGCTGAGAGGTGTAGTTCACTATCATAGTTATATAACATGGACATGCTGGGAGGTGTAGTTCCTTCCTGTAATCCTATAACATGGACATCCTGGGAGGTGTGGTTCCTTCATGTAGTTATAGAAAATGGACATTCTGGTAGGTGTAGTCCTGTCCTGTAATTCTATAACATTCACAGGCTGAGAGGTGTAGTTCACTCTCGTAGTTATATAGCATGGACATGCTGGGAGGTGTAGTTCCCTCCTGTAATCCTATAACATGGAAATGCTGGAAGGTTTAGTTCCCTTCTGTAGTTCTATAACATGGACATCCTGGGAGGTGTGGTTCCCTCATGTAGTTATAGAAAATGGACATTCTGGTAGGTGTAGTCCTGTCCTGTAATTCTATAACATTCACAGGCTGAGAGGTGTAGTTCACTCTCATAGTTATATAACATGGACATGCTGGGAGGTGTAGTTCCTTCCTGTAATCCTATAACATGGACATCCTGGGAGGTGTGGTTCCCTCATGTAGTTATAGAAAATGGACATTCTGGTAGGTGTAGTCCTGTCCTGTAATTCTATAACATTCACATGCTGAGAGGTGTAGTTCACTCTCGTAGTTATATAGCATGGACATGCTGGGAGGTGTAGTTCCCTCCTGTAATCCTATAACATGGAAATGCTGGAAGCTTTAGTTCCCTTCTGTAGTTCTATAACATGGACATGCTGGAAGGTGTAGTTCCCTCCTGTAATTCTGTAACATGGACATGCTGGGAGGTGCATCCCCCAACACCCCCCCACCTCCGTAATTTTATAACATGGACATGCTGGGTGGTGTAGTTCCCTCCTGTAGTTATATAACATAAACATGCTGGGAGGTGTAGTTCCTGTCATCTGTGTATGTGTGTGTGTGTGTATGGCTGTACGCTGTGTGTACGTGTCTGTACGTGTGTGTGTGTGTGTGTATATGGCTGTGCGCTGTGTACATGTCTGTGTACGTACGTGTGTGTGTGTGTGTGTGTATATGGCAGTGTTTACATGTCTGTGTACGTGTGTGTATTCTTTTTTCCCCCCTCCCCTGGGGAAAACACGGGACTTTTAAATAATCTTTCTATATTCACCTGTATCCATCAATGATGTCTTCGGCTCTGCTGCCTCCCGCTCCTAACATCCGCTCATACTCACAGAATATTCACTGCACTGAAGAGCAGAAAGCCGGAGCATTGCCAGAGATATGAGTGCAGGGGACCGCATCGCTGGGGACAAGTGAGTGCGTGTTCAGTGTATACATGCATTGCGTCTGCGGGATGAGCCGTAACATCACTTGCGCAGTTCGTGCCCGGGTCGTGGATGTCACTTGCACAGGCGCAGTTTGAACTGCACCTGCGCAACTGACAGTGCCGCTGTGCATGCCGGAATAGGGTGACACACAACTGTCAAATATGTATGTAGGTATACACTGCACAGTACTCCTTCCCCTGTCCTGTATACTGGGTTAAATTTTTACTACTTGTAGTATTCTGTATATATACACTGCACACTACCCCTTCCCCTGTCTTGTATACTGGGTGTCATTCTCAGTATTTGTATTATTTTGCATGCATACACTGCACAGTACTCCTTCCCCTGTTTTGTATACTGGGTGTAATTCTCAGTGTGTGTATTGTATTGTATGCTTACAATACACAGTACCTTTCTCATGTCCTGTATGCTGGATGCAATTCTCAGTATGTGTTTTTTTCTGTATATATATAATATACACTGTGCAATGTCCCTTACCTTGTCCTATATACTGGGTGTAATTCTCAGGACTTACCATATAGTATTCTGTATAGATACACTGCACAGTACCTCTTCCCATGTCCTGTATAGCAGGTGGAATTCTCAGTATTCGTATTTTGTATACATACACTACCGAGTCCCACTTCTCATATCCTGTATAGTGGTTGTAATTCTCAGTATGTGTATTATTCTGTGTGTATATATATATATATATATATATATATATATATATATATATATATATATATATACATTGCATACTACCCCTTCCCCTGTCCTATCTACTGGGTGTAATTCTCAGTATGTGTATTGTTTTGTATGCTTACAATACACAGTACCACTTCTCATGTCCTGTATGGTGGTTGTAATTCTCAGTATGTGTATTCTTCTGTGTGTGTGTGTGTGTGTGTGTGTGTGTGTGTGTATATATATATATATATATATATATATATATATATATATATATATTTATTTATACACACACACACACACACACACACACACACACACAGAAGAATATATATACACTGCATACTACCCCTTCCCCTGTCCTATCTACTGGGTGTAATTCTCAGTATGTGTATTGTTTTGTATGCTTACAATACACAGTACCACTTCTCATGTCCTGTATAGTGGGTGTAATTCTCAGTATCTGTATTATTCTGTATATATACATGTTCCCCATTATCCCTCCATACTTTAATGACCCCCAGTATTTCCCCCACAGTGTAATATGACCCCAGTATTTCCCCCACAGTGTAATATGACCCCAGTATTTCTGCCACACTGAAATATTATCCCCACCGAACCCCCCACACTTTAATTTGGCTCCATTATTTCTCCCACACTGTAATATGACCATCCAGTATCCCCACACCCACACTGTAATATGTTGCCCTTAATTCCCCCCAAGCTTTATTCTGGCCCCCAGTATCCCACCCATACTGTAATATTTCCCCCAGTATTTCTCCCACACTGTATAATTGCTTGTGTGGGAAGCACAGATGGCCAATTAAAAAGAAAAACTGTTATACTTGCCAACTTACGGTCTCTGAGGAGTCCACCGGCGACAACCAATGCACCTGGAACCGCAGAGTTTTTGCATGACGACATGATCACACTGTTGCTCCATGTCCCCCCCCCTCCTCCGTGCATCTCCCTGCTGTTCTGTGGACAGCAGACTTAAAGCGACCTATTGTCTAAAGATCAGAGAGCTGTAGTTCAGGCAGATAATGTCTCCTTGCTCTACCGCAGAGTTTTCGTGTATTGGCCAATACAGTTCAGAGTAGCATAGCTTCAAGTGGGACCCTGAGATCGCAAGTCTGAGGGCGACTGCCCCCTCCACCTTTAACTGGTGGCTAAACTATGTATGCCTCATCAGATGCCTTGTTGTGGTTGTGTGTTGTGATCTTCTTTTATCACTTTAGACTGGAAGAGGTTATTTACATAAAGGGAGAATGCTGCCTGGAATATAAATTTACCTCCTGAGCTTATTTTAATTTCAAGGGGCATTACCACTAAGGCGGGCTTTGCACACTACGACATCACAGGTGCGATGTCGGTGGGGTCAAATTGAAAATGACGCACTTCCGGCATCGCATGCGACATCGTAGTGTGTAAAGGCTCGATGATATGATTAATGAGCGCAAAAGCGTCGCAATCGTATCATCGGTGCAGCGTCGGCGTAATCCATGATTACGCTGACGCGACAGTCCAATGTTGTTCCTCGCTACTGCGGCAGCACACATCGCTGTGTGTGAAGTCGCAGGAGCGAGGAACATCTCCTACCGGCGTCACTGCGGCTTCCGTAGGATATGCGGAAAGAAGGAGATGGGCGGGATGTTTACATCCCACTCATCTCCGCCCCTCCGCTCCGATTGGCCGCCTGGCGTGTGACGTCGCTATGACGCCGCACGACCCGCCCCCTTAACAAGGAGGCGGACCGCCGGCCAGAGCGACGGTCGCAGGACAGGTGAGTCCATGTGAAGCTGCCGTAGCGATAGTGTTCACTACGGCAGCTATCACAAGGAAATCGCTGCTGCGACAAGGGCGGGTACTATCGCGCTCGGCATCGCAGCATCGGCCTGCGATGTCGCAGCGTGCAAAGTACCCCTAAGACAAGTAACTATCTTTTAGCAAGCACATTTTTTTGCAGCTTTCTGAGCTCTGCTGTATTGCAACAATATTGCAGCACTGTCTACTTGTGAGATGGAGACAGAATCCCTGAGAGGAACCTGCAGATTTGTCACTTGTAATCATACAGTTCTGTAGTATCCGCCAACGGGTAGCGGCGTGCTCCGGCGGCACGCCAACGAGTAGCCCGCTGGTCGGCGCAAGAGGCCCGAGGGTGTAGCCGATGCTGGCCGGCGCAAGAGGCCCGAGGGTGTAGCCGTTGCTGGCCGGCGCAAGAGGCCCGAGGGTGTAGCCGTTGCTGGCCGGCGCAAGAGGCCCGAGGGTGTAGCCGTTGCTGGCCGGCGCAAGAGGCCCGAGGGTGTAGCCGTTGCTGGCCGGCGCAAGAGGCCCGAGGGTGTAGCCGTTGCTGGCCGGCGCAAGAGGCCCGAGGGTGTAGCCGTTGCTGGCCGGCGCAAGAGGCCCGAGGGTGTAGCCGTTGCTGGCCGGCGCAAGAGGCCCGAGGGTGTAGCCGTTGCTGGCCGGCGCAAGAGGCCCGAGGGTGTAGCCGTTGCTGGCCGGCGCAAGAGGCCCGAGGGTGTAGCCGTTGCTGGCCGGCGCAAGAGGCCCGAGGGTGTAGCCGTTGCTGGCCGGCGCAAGAGGCCCGAGGGTGTAGCCGTTGCTGGCCGGCGCAAGAGGCCCGAGGGTGTAGCCGTTGCTGGCCGGCGCAAGAGGCCCGAGGGTGTAGCCGTTGCTGGCCGGCGCAAGAGGCCCGAGGGTGTAGCCGTTGCTGGCCGGCGCAAGAGGCCCGAGGGTGTAGCCGTTGCTGGCCGGCGCAAGAGGCCCGAGGGTGTAGCCGTTGCTGGCCGGCGCAAGAGGCCCGAGGGTGTAGCCGTTGCTGGCCGGCGCAAGAGGCCCGAGGGTGTAGCCGTTGCTGGCCGGCGCAAGAGGGCCCGAGGGTGTAGCCGTTGCTGGCCGGCGCAAAGAGGCCCCGAGGGTGTAGCCGTTGCTGGCCGGCCGCAAGAGGCCCGAGGGTGTAGCCGTTGCTGGCCGGCGCAAGAGGCCCGAGGGTGTAGCCGATGCTGGCCGGCGCAAGAGGCCCGAGGGTGTAGCCGATGCTGGCCGGCGCAAGAGGCCCGAGGGTGTAGCCGTTGCTGGCCGGCGCAAGAGGCCCGAGGGTGTAGCCGTTGCGCCGGCCAGCAACGGCTACACCCCTCGGGCCTCTTGCGCCGGCCAGCAACGGCTACACCCTCGGGGCCTCTTGCGCCGGCCAGCAAGAGGCCCGAGGGTGTAGCCGTTGCTGGCCGGCGCAAGAGGCCCGAGGGTTGTAGCCCGTTGCTGGCCGGCGCAAGAGGCCCGAGGGTGTAGCCGTTGCTGGCCGGCGCAAGAGGCCCGAGGGTGTAGCCGTTGCTGGCCCGGCGCAAGAGGCCCGAGGGTGTAGCCGTTGCTGGCCGGCGCAAGAGGCCCGAGGGTGTAGCCGTTGCTGGCCGGCGCAAGAGGCCCGAGGGTGTAGCCGTTGCTGGCCGGCGCAAGAGGCCCGAGGGTGTAGCCGTTGCTGGCCGGCGCAAGAGGCCCGAGGGTGTAGCCGTTGCTGGCCGGCGCAAGAGGCCCGAGGGTGTAGCCGTTGCTGGCCGGCGCAAGAGGCCCCGAGGGGTGTAGCCGTTGCTGGCCGGCGCAAGAGGCCCCCGAGGGTGTAGCCGTTGCTGGCCGGCGCAAGAG
>NC_134355.1:268549019-268594019 GCF_048569485.1 Anomaloglossus baeobatrachus
GCACATGCATGTATACACTGAACACACACACACTCTGCTGTATACTCACCCAGCGATGCGGTCCCCAGCGCTGTCCCCGCTTCCAACTCCACAAGGCACTGAATATTCAGTGAGTATAATGAGCGGGGTCAGGAGCGGGAGGCAGCAGAGCCGGAGACAGCATCGCTGGAGAGAGGTAAATATAGAAAATCTTTTTATTAAAAAGAACAGTGTTTTCTCCAGTACATGTCAAACTGACCATAGATCACATCAGTGTGCGATCCGTGTGACGTGCGGGACCAGGAGGGGTCACATGGTCCGTGTGAGTAACAGCAAATAACATGGGTATGTGTGGCATCAGTGTTAAAAACGAATATCACATGTACCTAAAACACGGACGTCTGAAACCGGCCTAAAGTTGACAATTTTCTAAAATGAACAATCACAAGTTCATTAAAGTTCATCATCTCATTAAACAATGATGTAATTAGGTCCTCCATATTTTCATTGAATCTTTGTATTGTCTAACTCACTGTTTGTTTATGAAGGGGTATACTATATACAGTACTGGGTAAAACGGAGTTAATTATTTTAGTCTGGGCCTCTAAAACCACCCCAATTTCTCATGCGGCCCCATGGGAAAATTAATTGCCCACCCCTGATCTATGTGATGACAGGCGTATCTCACCAATACCATTCATTCTAGGAGGCAAAAACTGTAATGTGAAAATTGAGCTTGTTCAAGGATTTATCAATAATGGCTGCCCATGTAATGTATTTGCATACTGGTCAGCCAACAAGAGTTAAGGGGGCTTTACACGCAACGACATCACTAACGAGATGTCGTTGGGGGTCACGGAATTCATGACGCACATCAGACCTCGTTAGCGACGTCACTGCGTGTAAAACGTATCAACAACCGCTAACGATCAAAAATACTCACCTAATCGTTGATCGTTCACACGTCGTTCTAATCCCAAATATCATTGCTGTTGCAGGACGCAGGTTGTTTGTCGTTCCTCAGGCAGCACACATCGCTACGTGTGACACCCCAGGAACGAGGAACAACTCCTTACCTACGTCCTCCGGCAACGAGGTAGGCGTCACTTTCTTTCGGCTGATCTCCGCCCCTCCGCTACTATTGGATGGCTGCAGTGTGACGTCGCTGTGACGCCGCACAAACCGCCCCCTTAGAAAGAATGCGGTTCGACCGGCCACAGCGACGTCGCTAGGCAGGTAAGTACGTGTGACGGGTCCTAGCGATGTTGTGCGCCACGGGCAGCGATTTGCCCGTGACGCACAACTGACGGGGGCGGGTGCTTTCACCAGCAACATTGCTAGCAATGTCGCTACGTGTTAAGCAGTCTTTACTCTTACAGGGCAACTTTCCATTCTGGCCTTTATGGCAAAGTCATCAATGTTTTTTTTTTCTTCCAAGACCGTTTCTCAAAAAATCACGGACAGACAACTGTTTTATGGACAGATTAGAGGACTATAATAAATCAGTAAGATTATAAGTGATTCATGTCTACAGATCATAAATACTATTTGAAGATGCTAGCTGCATTCACTGTGAACTGTAAAAGGATGATAAATACAGTGGAACCTTGGTTTACGAGAACAATTTTTTCTAGGAGTGTGCTTGTAAACCAAGTTACTAGTCTAGCAAAGCAAGATTTCACATAGGAAATCATTGGAATGCAGACAATTTGTTCCACAACTTATTCAACGACCCATCCTGGTCCCCTATTGTGCCATTCCACACATGCACAAACACACACCAACACACACAAATACACAGAAAGTCACACAAACATACACAAACGCACATATTATGCTCACCTTACCTTCTGCTCCATCGGCGGCCTCCTGGTTCTTGTAGTTCGCCGGTACAGGATGTGTATCGGGTAACCATCGTGACCGATGCCGGACCTCCCGCTGCCAGCACGCTGATGTCAAAGGCATGAGCCGCTTGCCTCTGATTGGCCAGCGCGCTGCCTTTGAGTAGTGGCTGACAGCAGAAGTTCCTCCATCGTCGCAATGGTTACCCGATACATATCCTGTACCGGCGAACTACAAGAACCAGGAGGCCAGCGAGGGAATAGAAGGTAAGGTGAGCATAATATATGTGTGTGTGCGTGTGTTTGTTTGTGCGTGTTTGTGTGTGTTTGTGCGGACTGCAAGAGTGGTTAAGAACGCGATGAAAGTACGGAATCGTAAGTGTGCTCATACAGCAAAGCTTGCTCGTAAACTGAGTTACAAATTTACAGCAAGCTTTGCTCATATAGTGAAATACTCGCACACCAAGTTACTCGTAAAGTGAGGTTCCACTGTACTGACATTAAAATCTGTACAGGTCTCTCCAGCACATCAATTTTTAGTTACGTAAAGGGAAAAAAAATGCCCTATTTTTATGGATTGTCCATAAATTTCTGGACGGTTGGCAAACCAGCTTTATTTTCCGGAGTCTTTATGGGAACATGTGGACAGAGGTTAAACTGATGAAAGGAGCCCTACACAGGAAAATAGGTGGCACACTCTGAGGAACAGGTTAATATGGCAATATGGGTGCACATTGTAGGCTGGGTTGGCTTCTTCCCACTGACAGTGCAAAAAGGGAATATTGTCTTCTGTTTGTCAAGTTATGGGGGTAATAGCAAAAAGATTTCTTAGAAAAAATAACTCTAATAGAAACTTGCATTTTATATGTTAGAACATAACATAGAACAACAAAGAGCAGGAAAAGCATTTAGGCAAACACATGGCAATACTCACTAATAAGCATTGTAATAAGAGGTAGACACTGGCCCTCAGGGGTGCCCCAGTAGCCAGACTCTCCAAGCATGTTCCGGTCCAGGATTTGATGATACAGCTCCTCGATCCAAGCCTGGGAGAACACAATGACTACTCCACTGGACTGGACCTGCTTCATGAATTCCTTCTGTGGAACGAAACATACAATATATAGAATGTAATCAATGGACATAAACTTGTATTAACTAAATGTTAGAAGCCTACAAACTCAAGATCATCGCTCCTCAATCACGGACTCACCGGCCACGAATGGCCTTCACCTCCATGCATTTGTCCAGTTGGCTAAGGACCAAGACTGCAGAGAGATCACAGCAGAGCTGAAACTTGGCCCAGGCTCAGAGCCTTACTACCAGTCTTTGGCACCAGGGTCAGGATCATAAATCAGGCAACTGATACCAGTAAGCACTGGAGAACTAGTAACATATCACTGCCCTTTTCGCTCTAATCTTGTCGGTCAATCTGTATGCTTTTATTTGGCTGGTCCTACTTTTTTAAAATCTGTGTGTGACAATCCCTAAAAAAGTATCAGTCAGGCTAGATTCTGAACTGTAATAAGTGAGATAGCAGCACATGGAAGCCACACATCGCTGGATCCAGGAGTCCATATTTATATGGGAGTCAGAGCATAGCGGTCAACAAAAGGATGAAACAACTGACAGCTAATCATATGCAGGGGAAGCCTAAGGGGTACTTCTCACATAACGAGATCGCTAGATCGCTGCTGAGTCACAGTTTTTGTGACGTAATAGGGGTCTCAACAGCCATCTCGTTATGTGTGACACTAAGCAGCAACCTGGGACCTGCTGTGAAATCGCTGATCGTTACACACTGTTCTGGTTTATTTTCTTCAAAGGCCATGTCCTGCTGGGCAGGACGCATCGCTATGTTTGACACTGTGTGACAGGGTCCCAATGACAGCAGAGATCATTATACAAGTCGCTACTGCAACCTGTATCGTTACTGAGTCGTTGGTAAGGTCTGACTGTGTGACATCTCACCAGCGACCTCCCAGCGACTTACCAGCGATCCTTATCAGGTCGCATCGTTTTCGGGATCGCTTTAGCCTTTGACACAGAATCTGACTCTTAAAATGTAGCATTCTGAAAGGTGATTTACGTATTTATTTTTGCTCAATTTTTTTTATATATATTTTGCAAGACAGCTGTAGCCATTCATTCCAACAAAATTCCTCATTAGGGCTTTTTTGTGGAAACAATAAAAGGGATTTTCTGGATTGATAAACCTCTCTTCCCAGGCGCAGTCTGTATTAAATAAACTGACCTTTACTTACCTTCCCCAGGCCCAATGCTGAGTGTCCGCCACTGCTCCCGGTGTCTGACAGTGTCTGCACTCATGTCATGTCAACAGTGCTGCAGCCAATCAGTGATCTCAGTGGTTTTGAGGAGCTTGTGTCGTCAACTCGGGCAAAGCCGCTGAGCTTCAAGATTGACAGCGCTGCAGCTGATCAGGGTGCTCAGCAGCTCTGCCTGAGATGACGGCACAAGCTGCTCAGATCCTGCCGACTCACTGATTAGCTGCAGTACTTTCATCATGATGTCCATGCTACACACAATAAAACATACCGAGAGTAACATTGGAGACTCAGAGGATGAGGTAGGGGTGGGAGAGAGGACATGAAAGTTTAATGAATTTGGGTGGTTGAACATGCAATTATAATGAATTTAGAGAGTAGCAGGAGCACAGAGGTGGGGGGCAGAGGAACCAGGAGAGTGATTGCTAATGAATTGAGTATAGTGGCTAATTAAATTTTTTATTATGTGTGGGAAAACTGGCTAATTATAGTTAATGAGGGGCCCAGTGCTGACTTACCAATTTATATTTTAAATGATAGTGGATTGTACAATGGCTAATTATATATTAAATGGCATGGGGTGTATCTGTAATAAGTGGTGCAGCGTAGAGGATTTTTAATTCAGGAAACAAATACAAATGTGCAAATATGTGTGTTTGTATGTAGGTATATACATATACACATACACAGTACAGACCAAAAGTCTGGACACACCTCATTCAAAGAGTTTTTTTTATTTTCAGGACTTTGAAAATTGTAGATTCACATTGAAGGCATCAAAACTATGAATTAAAACATGTGGAATGAAATACTTAAAAAAGTGTGAAACAGCTGAAATATGTTTTATATTCTAGGTTCTTCAAAGTAGCCACCTTTTGCTTTCATTACTACTTTGCACAGTAGTGGCATTGTCTTGATGAGCTTCAAGAGGTAGTCACCAGAAATGGTTTTCCAACAGTCTTGAAGGAGTTCCCAGAGATGCTTAACACTTGTTGGCCCTTTTGGCTTCACTCTGCGGTCCAGCTAACCCCAAACCATCTCGATTGGGTTCAGGTCTGGTGACTGTGGAAACCAGGTCATCTGGCGTAGCACCCCATCACTCTCCTTCTTAGTCAAATAGCCCTTACACAGCCTGGAGATGTGTTTGGGGTCATTGTCCTGTTGAAAAATTAATGATGGCCCAACTAAACGCAAACCGGATGGAATAGCACGCCGCTGCAAGATGCTGTGGTAGCCATGCTGGTTCTGTATGCCTTCAATTTTGAATAAATCCCCAACAGTGTCACCAGCAAAGCACCCCCACACCATCACACCTCCTCCTCCATGCTTCACGGTGGGAACCAGCCATGTAGAGTCCATCCGTTCACCTTTTCTACAAAGACACGGTGGTTGGATCCAAAGATCTCAAATTTGGACTCATCAGACCAAAGCACAGATTCCCACTGGTCTAATGTCCATTCATTGTGTTCTTTAGCCCAAACAAGTCTCTTCTGCTTGTTGCCTGTCCTTAGCAGTGGTTTGATAGCAGCTATTTTTCCATGAAGGCCTGCTGCACAAAGTCTCCTCTTAACAATTGTTCTAGAGATGAGAAGGTGTGTCCAAACTTTTGGTGTGTACTGTATATATATATATATATCAAGATGATCCAGAGGAAGAAAGAAGGTCGCACTCCATAGGAATCTCAATGTTGTTCCATCTTTTTATTCACATTGCATGCATACTTATCAATCTCAGTAATCCAGATATGACTGAGATATCTATGGATATAACTGACAACGGTATTATAGCGGGGAGGGAAGATGCCTCAACGTTTTTTAGTTGTTGCAACGATAAAGTGAACTTGGAAGTCATGGGCAATAAAAGCCTGGAATCACGAATTATGTCTCTTGCAGAGAAGGAAATTAATTTATTTTGGACTGTGCAGTCATTAAGGTCAGGACAGTCAGCGTGTGCCATGAGTCTTAAGAATTGTGAAACAAATTTCATTCTATCAGGACGATATCACCTTTAAAAGGGAATGGGACAATGCACAGCAGGAGTGCTCTATGAAATTTCTCCAGATTGTATTAGTTAAAAACGAGGAGGAGCATGTTAAAGTAACTAACGAACTTTTAACACTAAGAAAGGAATTAGAAAGCCGCATTACGGAAGATGCCTGGAAAACCTTTTTGATTAAATTGGATAAGAAATTACTACCGCTACAAGCACAAATAAAAGAAAGAAAGAGAGAAAAATACATCAGAGACAAGATGGACTATGATAATCAGCAAGTTTTTTCCTGGAATAAGTCTCGGTCTTCAACTGTTAACTTTAGGAGACCTTTTTCAAGGAATCCTAACAGGAATATGAATAAGAAAAAATGTGCATGGACCACGGATTCCGACTCCAGTGGGGATGAGGAGTTCGTGGTCAGGCACAAAAAATCATTACCAGTTGCCGTCTCTCAGGCTCCCTCCTCGTCTGCCGCCCCTTTAGAAAGCGGGTTAGGAGGGGTGGCAGACGGGGAAGGAGAGGGGATACCCAATCCTGGGAAGCGAAAACAGGTGTCCTGGAGGACATAAAAAATCATGTATCACCTGATGGGGCTTATGCCCAGTCGGACGAGCTCATGCCTTCTGAAAAAAATGCTGAATATGTACATACTGTGTTTAACATATAGAAGAACGAGGCTCCTGTATATGTCTGCAACCGCAGAATAAAAAGTTTCGTGTAACTGACAGAGTGAGCTGCCGCCTCGTTCTTCTATATGCTGGATCTCTGAATTCTTTTCATGCTGCTCGCTGAGCACCACTCTGCAAGGCACTATCCACACAGGCGCACGTGCATTCCTGGAACAGCTGAACCATAAAACCTGTGAGTACAGCTCCACTGCCCGGCAGATCTGCTCTGCAGTGCCCGATCTTGCTTTGTTTACATACTGTGTTTAACTTAACATCTTTTTCCCTTACAGCCGATATGTATTCTGTGCTCAGGAAGGGGTTAAATTTCTGCCTACCTGAGAGCTTCAATTTAACTGATTTTCGGATAGATCTTTATAAGGGCTGCAGGAAACTGCACCTTAGAAAATACTATAATACCCAGAAAAAAAGTAATCAATCATCTACGATAGGAGAGCTGCAGTGTTGGGTGGGCCCCCTTGGCTTCTTTGGAGGCCAAGGGGACACACCCCTTTCTGGAGAAAGAAGTACATCTACTCCTCAGCTTGGCAAACCCTGTTCCTGATCTGGTAGATCCTGCGGTAAAAAATCTTGATTATAATCTATCTAACCCTTTCAGAAAGGGTCTAAAATCTACGTTTTTTCCCCCATCTACTCCGGGCAATAATATAGATTTATTCCAGGAATTAGTAATAAGAGATCTAGAGGCCCTCAGATACTCACCGCCCACAAGTAACTTAACCCAAAAAGAACTAAAGGCCCTCAAGGTTCTGCAGAGCAATCGGGAAATAATAATCAGAAGGGCCAACAAGGGGGGGCGCCATAGTCTTTCTGACAAAAAAAGCATATCAAAACGAGTCTGAAAGACAACTAAATAATACCGTGTTTATAAGAAAATTGTCTAGCGATCCGACATGGCTATACGTAAAACAGCTGAGAGACTTTCTATTTAAATGGGTGGACAATAAAATTCTAACAAAAAGTACTGCAGAAAAATTACTACCTGTATACCCAAAGAAAACACATTGGTATTATCTACCGAAAGTGCATAAAGACTTAGGGTACCTTCACACTTAGCGATGCAGCAGCGATCCGACCAGCGATCTGACCTGGTCAGGATCGCTGCTGCATCGCTACATGGTCGCTGGTGAGCTGTCAAACAGGCAGATCTCACCAGCGACCAGTGAACAGCCCCCAGCCAGCAGCGACGTGCAAGCGACGCTGCGCTTGCACGGAGCTGCCGTCTGGAAGCTGCGGAGACTGGTAACTAAGGTAAACATCGGGTATGGTTACCCGATGTTTACATTAGTTACCAGCGCACACCGCTTAGCTGTGTGTGCAGGGAGCAGGGAGCCGCGCACACTGAGCGCTGGCTCCTTGCTCTCCTAGCTGCTGTACACATCGGGTTAATTAACCCGATG
Source organism: Anomaloglossus baeobatrachus (assembly GCF_048569485.1). Taxonomy (NCBI): domain Eukaryota; kingdom Metazoa; phylum Chordata; class Amphibia; order Anura; family Aromobatidae; genus Anomaloglossus; species Anomaloglossus baeobatrachus. Next base: position 268,557,203 of record NC_134355.1, read on the forward strand.
TGTACAGCAGCTACATGTGCAGAGAGCCGGAGCCGCAGCGTGAGAGCTGCAGAGGCTGGCAATTAAGGTAAATATCGGGTAACCACCTTGGTTACCCGATGTTTATCTTGGTTACAAGCTTACCTTAGCTGTCAGACGCCGGCTCCTGCTCCCTGCTCGCTTCATTTGTCGCTCTCTCGCTGTCACACACAGCGATCTGTGTGTCACAGCGGGAGAGCGCCTTTGAAGAAAACGAACCAGGGCTGTGTGTAACGAGCAGCGATCTCGCAGCAGGGGCCAGATCGCTGCTCAGTGTCACACACAGCGAGATCGCTAATGAGGTCACTGCTGCGTCACAAAAAGCGTGACTCAGCAGCGATCTCGGCAGTGAGCTCGCTGTGTGTGAAGCACCCCTTAGTCGCCCCCCCCCGGCCTCCCAATAATTTCGGGCATAGGATCTGTGACCGAACCCCTATCACAGTATCTTGAATGGCTCTTGAAGCCACTGGCTAAAATGATTCCCTCTTATGTTAGGGATACAGGTGACTTCGTAGAGATGCTGGATGACTTTCAGTGGCAGAGTGGGTTTCAGTTATATATATATATATATATATATATATATATATATATAGTACAGACCAAAAGTTTGGACACACCTTCTCATCTCTAGAACAACTATTAAGAGGAGACTTTGTGCAGAGTTAGCTGCACTGATAACCATGCCCCTGAAAATGAAAAGAAGGGAATTTTGTTTACTTACCGTAAATTCCTTTTCTTCTAGCTCCAATTGGGAGACCCAGACAATTGGGTGTATAGGCTATGCCTCCGGAGGCCGCACAAAGTATTACACTAAAAGTGTAAAGCCCCGCCCCTTCTGCCTATACACCCCCCGTGCTCCCACGGGCTCCTCAGTTTTGGTGCAAAAGCAAGAAGGAGGAAAAAAATTATAAACTGGTTTAAAGTAAATTCAATCCGAAGGAATATCGGAGAACTGAAACCATTCAACATGAACAACATGTGTACACAAAAAAACTGGGGCGGGTGCTGGGTCTCCCAATTGGAGCTAGAAGAAAAGGAATTTACGGTAAGTAAACAAAATTCCCTTCTTCTTTGTCGCTCCATTGGGAGACCCAGACAATTGGGACGTCCAAAAGCAGTCCCTGGGTGGGTAAATAATACCTCATAATAGAGCCGTTAGGGCTCCGTCCTACAGGTGGGCAACCGCCGCCTGAAGGACTCGCCTACCTAGGCTGGCATCCGCCGAAGCATAGGTATGCACCTGATAGTGTTTCGTGAAAATGTGCAGGCTCGACCAGGTAGCCGCCTGACACACCTGCTGAGCCGTAGCCTGGTGCCTCAAAGCCCAGGACGCACCCACGGCTCTGGTAGAATGGGCCTTCAGCCCTGAGGGAACCGGAAGCCCAGCAGAACGGTAAGCTTCGAGAATTGGTTCCTTGATCCACCGAGCCAGGGTTGATTTGGAAGCCTGTGACCCTTTACGCTGGCCAGCGACAAGGACAAAGAGTGCATCCGAGCGGCGCAGGGGCGCCGTACGAGAAATGTAGAGTCTGAGTGCTCTCACCAGATCTAACAAGTGCAAATCCTTTTCACATTGGTGAATTGGATGAGGGCAAAAAGAGGGTAAGGAGATATCCTGATTGAGATGAAAAGGGGATACCACCTTAGGTAGAAATTCCGGAACCGGACGCAGAACCACCTTGTCCTGGTGAAACACCAGGAAAGGGGCTTTGCATGACAATGCTGCTAGCTCAGACACTCTCCGAAGTGAAGTGACTGCTACTAGGAAAACCACTTTCTGCGAAAGGCGTGCGAGAGAAATATCCCTCATTGGCTCGAACGGTGGTTTCTGAAGAACCATCAGCACCCTGTTCAGATCCCAGGGTTCCAACGGACGTTTGTAAGGAGGGACGATGTGACAAACCCCCTGCAGGAACGTGCGTACCTGTGGAAGTCTGGCCAAGCGCTTCTGAAAAAACACAGAGAGCGCAGAGACTTGTCCCTTAAGGGAGCCAAGCGACAAACCCTTTTCCAATCCGGACTGAAGAAAGGACAGAAAAGTGGGCAAGGCAAATGGCCAGGGAGAAAAACCCTGATCAGAGCACCATGACAGGAATATTTTCCACGTCCTGTGGTAGATCTTGGCGGACGTTGGTTTCCTAGCCTGTCTCATAGTGGCAATGACCTCTTGAGATAATCCTGAAGACGCTAAGATCCAGGACTCAATGGCCACACAGTCAGGTTGAGGGCCGCAGAATTCAGATGGAAAAACGGCCCTTGAGACAGCAAGTCTGGTCGGTCTGGTAGTGCCCACGGTTGGCCGACCGTGAGATGCCACAGATCCGGGTACCACGACCTCCTCGGCCAGTCTGGAGCGACGAGGATGGCGCGGCGGCAGTCGGCCCTGATCTTGCGTAACACTCTGGGCAACAGTGCCAGCGGAGGAAACACATAAGGGAGTTGAAACTGCGACCAATCCTGAACTAAGGCGTCTGCCGCCAGAGCTCTGTGATCGTGAGAACGTGCCATGAATGCCGTGACCTTGTTGTTGTGCCGGGACGCCATTAGGTCGACGTCCGGCATCCCCCAGCGGCAACATATCTCCTGAAACACGTCCGGGTGAAGGGACCATTCCCCTGCGTCCATGCCCTGGCGACTGAGAAAATCTGCTTCCCGGTTTTCCACGCCCGGGATGTGAACTGCGGAGATGGTGGAGGCCGTGGCTTCCACCCACATCAAAATCCGCCGGACTTCCTGGAAGGCTTGCCGACTGCGTGTTCCTCCTTGGTGGTTGATGTAAGCCACCGCTGTGGAGTTGTCCGACTGAATTCGGATCTGCTTGCCTTCCAGCCACTGCTGGAACGCTTTTAGGGCTAGATACACTGCCCTGATCTCCAGAACATTGATCTGAAGTGAGGACTCTTGCCGAGTCCACGTACCCTGAGCCCTGTGGTGGAGAAAAACTGCTCCCCACCCTGACAGACTCGCGTCCGTCGTGACCACCGCCCAGGATGGGGGTAGGAAGGATTTCCCCTTCGATAATGAAGTGGGATGAAGCCACCACCGAAGGGGAGCTTTGGTTGCCTGAGAGAGGGAGACGTTCCTGTCGAGGGACGTCGGCTTCCTGTCCCATTTGCGTAGGATGTCCCATTGAAGAGGACGCAGGTGAAACTGCGCGAAAGGGACTGCCTCCATTGCTGCCACCATCTTCCCCAGGAAGTGCATGAGGCGCCTCAAGGGGTGTGACTGACCTTGAAGGAGAGATTGCACCCCCGTCTGTAGTGAACGCTGCTTGTTCAGCGGAAGCTTCACTATCGCTGAGAGGGTATGAAACTCCATGCCAAGATATGTCAGCGATTGGGCCGGTGTCAGATTTGACTTTGGAAAATTGATGATCCACCCGAAACTCTGGAGAGTCTCCAGAGTAGCGGTGAGGCTGTGCTGGCATGCCTCTTGAGAGGGAGCCTTGACCAGCAGATCGTCTAAGTAAGGGATCACCGAGTGACCCTGAGAGTGGAGGACCGCAACTACTGCAGCCATGACCTTGGTGAAAACCCGTGGGGCTGTCGCCAGGCCGAACGGCAGTGCCACGAACTGAAGGTGTTCGTCTCCTATGGCGAAGCGCAGGAAGCGCTGATGCTCTGGAGCAATCGGTACGTGGAGATAAGCATCCTTGATATCGATCGATGCAAGGAAAATCTCCTTGGGACATTGAGGCGATGACGGAGCGGAGGGATTCCATCCGGAACCGCCTGGCCTTTACGTGTTTGTTGAGCAGTTTTAGGTCCAGGACAGGACGGAAAGACCCGTCCTTCTTTGGAACCACAAACAGGTTGGAGTAAAAACCGTGACCCTATTGCTGAAGAGGAACAGGGACCACCACTCCTTCTGTCTTCAGAGTGCCCAGCGCCTGCAGAAGAGCATCGGCTCGCTCGCGAGGCGGAGATGTTCTGAAAAATCGAGTCGGAGGACGAGAGCTGAACTCTATCCTGTAACCGTGAGACAGAATGTCTCTCACCCAACGATCTTTTACCTGTGGCAGCCAAATGTCGGAAAAGCGGGAGAGCCTGCCACCGACCGAGGATGCGGTGTGAGGAGGCCGCCTTGGTAGCGGCACCTCCGGCGGTCTTTTTAGGGCGTGACTTAGACCGCCATGGATCGGAGTTCCTCTGATCCTTCTGAGGCCTTTTGTACGAGGAGAATTGGGACCTGCCCGCACCCCGAAAGGACCGAAACCTCGACTGTCCCCTCCTCTGTTGGGGTAATTTTGGTTTGGCCTGGGGTAAGGATGTTTCCTTTCCCTTGGATTGTTTGATGATTTCATCCAGCCTCTCACCAAACAAACGGTCGCCAGAAAATGGCAAACCGGTTAAGCACTTTTTGGAAGCCGAATCTGCCTTCCATTCCCGTAGCCACAAGGCCCTGCGTATTGCCACCGAATTGTCGGCTGCAACCGCCGTACGGCTCGCAGAGTCCAGGACAGCATTAATAGCGTAGGACGCAAATGCCGACGTTTGAGAAGTTATGGACGCCACTTGCGGCGCAGACGTACGTGTGAGTGCGTCAATTTGCGCTTGACCCGCTGCAATAGCTTGGAGTGCCCATACGGCTGCGAATGCTGGAGCAAAAGACGCGCCGATAGCTTCATAGATGGATTTCAACCAGAGCTCCATCTGTCTGTCAGTGGCATCCTTGAGCGAAGCCCCATCTTCAACTGCAACTATGGATCTAGCCGCCAGTCTGGAGATTGGAGGATCCACCTTGGGACACCGAGTCCAGCCCTTGACCACGTCAGGGGGGAAGGGATAACGTGTATCCTTAAGGCGCTTGGAAAAACGCTTATCTGGACAAACTCGGTGTTTCTGGACTGCCTCTCTGAAGTCGGAGTGATCCAGAAACATACTCGTTGTACGCTTGGGGAACCTGAAACGGAATTTCTCCTGCTGAGAGGCTGACTCCTCCACTGGAGGAGCCGAGGGAGAAATATCCAACATTTGATGTATGGACGCGATAAGATCATTCACTACGGCGTCACCATCCGGAGTATCAAGGTTGAGAGCGGCCTCAGGATCAGAATCCTGATCAGCTACCTCTGCTTCATCATACAGAGAGCCCTCCCTCTGAGACCCTGAACAATGTGATGAGGTCGAGGGGATTTCCCAGCGAGCTCGCTTAGGCGGTCTGGGGCTGCGGTCCGTGTCAGAGACCTCACCCTGGGATCTATGAGACACCCCGGGGGAACATTGTTGTTCCAACTGAGGGGAACCAGGGGGCAATGATTCCACAGTGCCCATGGTCTGAGATACCGGTCTGGACTGCAAAGCTTCTAGAATCTTAGCCATAGTCTCAGAAAGTCTGTCAGTAAAAACTGCAAACTCCGTCCCTGTCACCTGGACAGTGTTAGCTGGTGGTTCCCCCTGGGCCCCCCTTAGCAGAGGCTCCGGCTGAGCAAGTGCCACAGGGGCCGAGCAGTGCACACAATGAGGGTCAGTGGAACCTGCCGGTAGCGAGGTCGTACATGCGGCGCAGGCAGCATAGTAAGCCTGTGTTTTGGCACCCCTGCTTCTTGTGGGCGCCATGCTGTTGTCTCCCCTGAGCAACACAATAGGGTATATAGCCAGAAATCAACCGTGCACCATACAGTGTAAAGTATAGCCTATAAACCTATAATCTATAATTACACTTCTGCACAAGTGGGGCCAGCACCACAGGTGCTGCTTACCGCCCGCTTAAAGCGGTTGTGTGGCCACCAGAATCCCTGCCTGGGTCCCCCAGAGCTTGTCTCCCCTCTGCAGCGTCAGAGGAGCTGACAGGAATGGCTGCTGGCGTCCTGAGGAGAGGAGGGAGCCGTGGGCGTGACCCAGAAAGTGCGGGAACTGGTGCCCCACTGTGCACAGTGGGGGGGTGGAGTATGCAAAGCATGCTCCAGCCCTCAGTGCTGCCGTCCTGTACAGCGTCCCGCCCTTCCCCTGACTGGCAGGGCTGGGGGCGGGAAGAAAAAGAGACTAGGCCGCAAAAGCCGGGGACTCGAGTTATAAGCGCGGCCGCCGTATAAGCGCGGTCAGCGCGGAAGTCCCCGGCGCACTAACAGTCCCAGCCGCGCCGCAGTGATAACAATGGCAGCGGCGGTCAGCGCGGTAGTCCCCATACACTAACACACTCAGCGACGCTGCAGTGTGTAATGGCACAAACGCGGTCAGCGCCGCGGTCCCCGGTGCACTAGCACACCCAGCAATGCTGGAGTGTTGCTGTGCGCGGTCCCCACGGGGACACAGAGTACCTCAAAGTAGCAGGGCCATGTCCCTGAACGATACTCGGCTCCTATCCAGCAGAGTCCTCAGGAGCTGTGGATGGAGCACGGTCTCAGTGCCTGGAGACCGATTAGGATCCCACTTCACCCAGAGCCCTAAGGGGGATGGGGAAGGAAAACAGCATGTGGGCTCCAGCCTCCGTACCCGCAATGGATACCTCAACCTTAACAACACCGCCGACAAGAGTGGGGTGAGAAGGGAGCATGCTGGGGGCCCTGTTAAGGGCCCTCTTTTCTTCCATCCGACATAGTCAGCAGCTGCTGCTGACTAAGCTGTGGAGCTATGCGTGCATGTCTGCCTCCTTCGCACAAAGCAAAAAACTGAGGAGCCCGTGGGAGCACGGGGGGTGTATAGGCAGAAGGGGAGGGGCTTTACACTTTTAGTGTAATACTTTGTGCGGCCTCCGGAGGCATAGCCTATACACCCAATTGTCTGGGTCTCCCAATGGAGCGACAAAGAAAGTTTTATATATATATATATATATATATATATACTAGAAGGTGGCCCGATTCTACGCATCGGGTATTCTAGAATTTACGTATTGTGTAGTTCATGTATGATTTTTGTTATATATATGTGCGGTATGTGCATATATTTGTGTGTGCAGCGTTGTCTGTGTGTGGGTGTCTGTGTAGGGCAGTTGTTTGTGGTTTCCAGTGTGTGTGTGTGGTGTGTTGTGCAGTGCGCGCGCGCGCGTGTGTGTGTGTTGGGGGGAGGTGTGCACTCTCCATCGTGCTCCATCCCCTATGCTGCGCACCCCTCATCGTGCTACATCTCCCATCCTGCGCACTCCCAAACGTGCTCCATCCGCCATGCTGCGCACTCCCAAACGTGCTCCATCCGCCATGCTGCGCACTCCCCATCGTGCTCCATTCCCCATGCTGCGCACTCCCCATCGTGCTCCATCCGCCACGCTGCGCACTCCCCATCGTGCTCCATCTCCCATGCTGCGCACTCCTAAACGTGCTCCATCCGCCATGCTGCGCACTCCCAAATGTGCTCCATCCACCATGCTGCGCACTCCCAAACGTGCTCCATCCGCCATACTCCACACTCCCCATCGTGCTCCATGCCCCATGCAGCGCACTCCCCATCGTGCTCTATCCCCTATGCTGCGCACCCCCCATCGTGCTCCATCATCTATGCTGCGCACTCCCAAACGTGCTCCATCCGCCATGCCGCGCACTCCCAAACGTGCTCCATCCGCCATGCTGCGCACTCCTAAACGTGCTCCATCCGCCATGCTGGGCACTCCTCATCGTGCTCCATCCCCCATGCAGTGCACTCCCTATCGTGCTCCATCCCCTATGCTGTGCACCCCCCATCGTGCTCCATCTCCCATGCTGCGCACTCTCAAACGTGCTCCATCCGCCATGCTGCGCACTCCCAAACGTGGTCCATCCGCCATGCTGCGCACTCCCAAACATGCTCCATCCGCCATACTCCGCACTCGCCATCGTGCTGCATCCGCCATGCTGCGCACTCCCAAACGTGCTCCATCCGCCATGCTGCGCACTCCCAAACGTGCTCCATCCGCCATGCTGCGCACTCCCAAACGTGCTCCATCCGCCATGCTGCGCACTGCCAAACGTACTCCATCCGCCATGCTGCGCACTGCCAAACGTGCTCCATCCGCCATGCTGCGCATTACCAAACGTGCTCCATCCGCCATGCTGCGCCAGCATCAGCCTCTCTACCCGCATCATCAGCCTCTCTGCCCGCAGCATCAGCCTCTCTCCTCCCAGCATCAGCGTCTCTGTCCCTAGCATCAGGCTCTCTCCTTCCAGCCTCCCTCAGCATCAGCCTCCCTTTCCCAGCCTTCCCAAGGATCAGCCTCTCTCCTCCCAGCCTCCTTCCTCCCAGCCTCCCTCTCCCAGCCTCCCTCAGCATCAGCCTTCCTGTCCCAGTCTCTCCCAGCATCAGCCTCCCTAAGCATCAGCCTCCACCAGCATCAGCCTCTGTTCTTCCAGCCTCCTCCAGCATCAGCTTCCCTAAGCATCAGCCTCCCTCGTCCCAGCCTCCCTCAGCATCAGCCTCTCTCCTTCCAGCCTCCCTCAGCATCAGCCTCCTCTCCCCAGCCTTCCCTAGGATCAGCCTCTCTCCTCCCAGCCTCCTTCTTCCCAGCTTTCCCATCCCAGCCTCCTTCAGCATCAACATTTCCCTCTTCCCCATGATCAGCCTCTCTGCTCCCAGCCTCCTCCAGCACGCCCTGCTCCTCTGCCGACACTCACACACCCGATCGCATGCACTCACACACACACCCGATCGCATCCACTCACACACACACCCGATCGCATCCACTCACACACACACCCGATCGCATCCACTCACACACACACCCGATCGCATCCACTCACACACACACCCGATCGCATCCACTCACACACACACCCGATCGCATCCACTCACACACACCCGATCGCATCCACTCACACACACTCGATCGCATCCACTCACACACACAGACACTGACGATATCGCACTTACGCGCTCATACTCACAACATCCGGGGATATCACATGCTTCTGGCCATGTGATCCTCCGTCAGGTCCTGGAAGATCACAACAGCACATTTTCGCCGCCGAGAAGCAAGCGATATCCCAGGATGTCGTGAGTATGTGGATGCGATGTGAGGTGTGTGTGAGGTGTGTATGAGAGTGAGTGTGAGTGTGATCTGATGTGTGTGTATGTTTGTGTGTGTGCGTGTGGACCTTCCGGCGCAGCAGGACCTTGATGGGCTTGTAACCATGCGAGCATGGTTACCAACGTATCCACACCACTCCCACCACTGCCGTGGGAGCGGGGGCCGGGGGAGGGGGAGGGAGTACAGTACTCACCTCCGTGACAGCGCTTGTAACCATGCGAGTATCCACACCACCCCTTTGGGAGCGGGGGCCGGGGGGGGGGGGGGGGTTGGGGGGGGATAGGGAGTACCGTACTCACCTCCGTGACAGCCGTGTCAGTTAGAGAAATGCGCGGGGGGAGGGAGGGGGTGGGGCCAGAGCTAACGTGCATTGCGTGAGGGGGGCGGGGCGTGGCGTGGCTGAATTGCCAATGCCTGCAGGGTGCCGGGGCGAGAGGCCAATCTGTGGGGGGGGCGGAGCCTGGGCGAGCGGCTGGCCAATCCGTGTGGGGGCGCAGCCTGGGTGAGCGGCCAATCCGTGTGGGGGGGCGGGGCCATGGCGAGCCCAGCGGCCAATCAGCTTTGTGTCACCGTAAGGACACAATTTTGGAGCATGACAGACAGACAGACAGATAGACAGACAGACAGACAGACAGACAGACAGACAGACAGAATAAGGCAATTATATATATATATAGATATATATATATATATATATATATATATATATATATATATATATATATATATATATATATATATATATATATGTATATATATAAAAACTTTGTCATGGCTTTAGGATGTCAACGTGAAGGTCTGACAAGAAGAACCAAAGAAAATCGCTCTAATCAGATGAGACATCTGCGGTACGTTATTGGATGTAATTATTTATTCTGTATCTACATTGTATAAAGGTTATTACATAGCGTCCTCTCGTTATCTATAACACCATCTATTATATACTGTCCTCTCGTTATGTATAGCATCATCCCTTATCACATAGTGTCCTCTCTTGTTATGTATAGCAGCATCGTTTATTATATTGCACCCTCTGTTGTTATGTATAGCGTCATCCCTTATTATATAGTATCATCTATTGGTATGTATAGTGCTGTAAATATGGATAAAAAGCTAGTGCAGCACGTGTAGCTCCCTTTGACCCCTTACATCTACAGCTGCGAACCAGAGCACCTATGTGTTCTTCTTGTGACCCATCACATGACCTTACAAAATTGTCCACTTACATCATGTCATGGAGTGCTGAGGGAGCCCTTACACCTTAAACTGGGCACCGTTAAGCGGGCTTTACACGCTACAATATATCTTACAATGTGTCGGCGGGGTCACGTCGTAAGTGACGCACATCCAGCATCGTAAGTTATATTGTAGCGTGTGACAGCTACGTGCGATTGTGATTGAACGTTAAAACGTTCATTGCATGCACGTCGTTCAATTGCTGAAAATTGAACGTGAGGTTGTTCAATGTTCCCGAGGCAGCACACAGCTCAGTGTGTGACACCCCGGGAACGATGAACAGATCTTACCTGCATCCCGCGGCTCCCGCCGACAATGTGGAAGGAAGGAGGTGGGCGGGATGTTTAAGTCCCGCTCATCTCCGCCCCTCCGCTTCTATTGGCCGGCTGCCGCGTGACGTTGATGTGACTCCGAACGTCCCTCCCACTCCAGGAAGTGGACGTTCGCCGCCCACATCGAGGTCGTATGGAAGAGTAAGTACGTGTGACGGGAAATAATCGTTTGTGCAACACGTTCAACAAATTGAACGTGCCGCACATCTGATGGGGGCGGTTACGATCGCATACCATATTGTATGCTTAATCGTAACGTGTAAAGCAGGCTTTAATCTGCCCCTGGGAACATAGTTTTTAAAAAAAAGCAATGTATTCAGCTAGACTACTGGGAACAATTCAATTTACATGTGGCTGGGCTTAGAACAACTTGAAACCTGTGTTCGCTAGATATACATTTTCATAAACTGCAACATGTCCGTGATCTTTTACAGATATGGTACTATGTAGTGAAAGGGGGTTTCATATCACAGTAAAATTGCACCTACTAGTGTTATGGGGGCCAAAGCCGTTTTCTTCCTGTAATAGTCATTGTTGGCTAGTTTCAGGTTCAGCAGAAGTGTGTAGTAGGCTGCAACATATAAACTGTCTGCATTCAGAAGGTTCTGGGCGCACGTCCCGCCATTAGTTTCAAAGCCGGGTGAATGCATCAAACCTGTAAAAAGTAATGCAGAATTAAAGAAATGTGAAATAACTCCCCTACTTAAACTAGGAAAACTATATTAATAGGAAGGCTGGGTTCATATGTTAAGACTGCAGTGTCCTTTAAATGGTAGAACTGCTACACTTCTGCATTGCAGAGAAGAAGTACTGTGGTCACAATGTGTGAACAAAGCCTTAGAGAATATGTACAGGACATCTTTTTCCGCTAGAAAAAGAACTGAGAAAATGTTCAAAAGAAAGAAAAAATTCATGTTTACATAAAATAACTGGCTGTTCTTCTGTTCAGACTTGTGAGCAACCTAACAACTTCAAGTTTCCAGAGACACCAAGCGCTCTATACTTTACATGTCAATAGGAACGCTGAAAAGACGGCCAGACATGTTTTTGAGCGTTTTTTATCAATTTTGCTTTAAAAACAATTAGCAGTTTTTTCAATGTTGAACGAAGTTAAAGAAAAGGTCTGGAAACCCCTATCACACAATATGTCCCAAAAAAGCTTTAAAAATAGCACAGCAGTCAAAAAAGTGCATTGGAAACTACCAAAAAAACGCTAAAGATTTAAAAACACTTCAGGTTTACAAAAAGTCCTGAAAAAAAAACGTAGGGATTTCTAAAATGTCTTACACTTTAAAAAGGGGTCATTTTTGGCCCCCCTGAAAAAGACATTGTATATATCCTTAAGATGGTTACACTTGATTGGAGGTAATGTCTGTGCCTTAGGAATCTCCTACTTCTTTTAGGCTACGGCTACATGGCAACTTTGGCAGCAACAGCTGTTGTGGGACCGAAGTTCACTCAGCGCCACTGCTTCTTTTCAGCGCTATACAAGTGAAATGTGGGGTTGTATTGCAATACCTACATTACTGCAATCGTGACAGGCAAGGGGCAGAAATTCACAATGCGACCCCATTCACTTCTATGGTGCCGCAACGTGACTGTAGCACTAAGCGATCTGCTGATGCACCAAAGTTTCTGTGGAGCGCTAGCTTTAAAATATTCTGCTAATTTAAAAGGTTATTCCCATCTTTAAAATAATTTGTGGACTGTGGAGCAGACTACTGGGTGCCACATTATTTCCAAAAATGGAGCTTTGAAATACCCTCAGAATAGAGATGTAGGTATAGTGCTCATCTTTTTCTGGCAGTTCTGTAAAGAATGAATGAAGGGTGGCACACATGCATGCCCACGACTAAACTACTTTTGGACATTTCAGTTCCCTGTTCTTGGGATTACTTCATGGGGATAACCGTTTAAGTACGTACAACAAAGAAAATCCCATTGAAAAATTACGGAGTGAGTTTTTTAGCTCAGTATTTGTAGCCACAACCAGCAGTGGGTAATAATACAGAAGTGGTGCTCGTGTTTCTATTATACTTTCCCTCTGATTGTTCCACTCCTGATACTTTTTACTGAAGTAAAAACTCCCTTAATACTCAACGTGTGCACATGGCCAAAGTGTCTATCTGAAGTCCGCAAAAGGGAATAATTGAGAAAGCTCAAAATCAATGGTATCAGGTGGAGAAACAATAACAGCAATCCATTTAGTTTAATGCAAGGCCTTCAAACACATTGGATTGTCGGCAGAATGTTCGGGCGCCAGTAATCCCTCCTGACACCTCCATAAACAGGAATGCTTGGCTCAATTAAGTATTCCTGTGTTCTTCATGAGACAAGCAGCTTATCTCCCCACTATTTAATAGGATTAGGTGACTAAACAACCACCACCAGATCCTAATTTACCCTGACATTAAATGACATAAAATGTTATTAAAGGCTAGGTGCTTGATTTTATACACCTGTAGCAATGCGTTTTAATGAAAAACCTAATTTAAATTTATGAAAGCTGGTGGCCGAGCACTCATTTGCCATCAGCTATCTCTCCCCCATACACATGAACATTTGACTCAATTACGGTAACTGTTAAAACTGGTAAACCTCTCTACCAGTTGCTTATTTCCTAAATAACAATAAGGGTACCATCACACTTTAGCGACGCAGCAGCGATCCCACCAGCGATCTGACCTGGTCAGGATCGCTGCTGCGTCGCTACATGGTCGCTGGTGAGCTGTCAAACAGGCAGATCTCACCAGCGACCAGCCCCCAGCCAGCAGCGGCGTGCAAGCGATGCTGCGCTTGCACGGAGCCGGTGTCTGGAAGCTGCGGACACTGGTAACTAAGGTAAACATCGGGTAACCATACCCGATGTTTACCTTAGTTACCAGCGCACACCGCTTAGCTTAGCGTGTGCAGGGAGCAAGAGCCGGCACTGGCAGCGTGAGAGCTGCGGTAGCTGGTAACGAAGGTAAATATCGGGTAACCACCTTGGTTACCCGATGTTTACCTTAGTTACAGCTTACCGCAGGCTGTCAGACACCGGCTCCTGCTCCCTGCACATTCAGGATTGTTGCTCTATCGCTGTCACACACAGCGATGTGTGCTGATCAGTGGGAGAGCAACAATAAAAAAACGAACCAGGGCTGTGCGTAACGAGCAGCGATCTCACAGCAGGGGCCAGATCGCTGCTCAGTGTCACACACAGCGAGATCGCTAATGAGGTCACTGCTGCGTCACAAAAACCGTGACTCAGCAGCGATCTCGCTGTGTGTGAAGCACCCCTAAGTCAGGCATCAAGGTGTCCAACTCTTATCTACTCCAATATCATCTGCTGGGAAAGAGCCGAGAGGCCCCATACACATTAGGTGGTTGGCCAATCTTTCCAAAATATGTGGGTCTGGGCAACTTTTCTCAAAAATGTTTGGGGTTTTGTTTTCCCCACAACATGTGGATGAAATTTGTTAAATTCTCATCCACTTTTCTTCTGATGTAATAAGCTGCCATGTGTGATCATACCCTCAATGAGCAAAAGCACGACCAATTAATAATATCTTTGCAAAGAATGTCGCTCATACATGCAATATTGGTATTATTAGGTAAAAATAAAAAATGTGATGATCGCTTAATAGTAAATGAGCTAAAATCGCACCACTAGAATATCATTAAATATTAGTATTGAGTAGGCCTTATTACAGATGTACAGTGTCCTATTACTTCATAATGAATAATTACCAGCTTGTAAACTGGAGCAAAATGTTGATGCAAAATTCTGCAAAGTGGAATCGACTTCCTCCATCCTCTGCAGTGTCAGAAGGCGAGGGATAAGACCTTCTAAAGACTGCACAAACAGCCGTGCACTGTGCTGATCCGCCTCCTGGTTTTTCAGCAGTTTTAAAGACAAAGCAGCAGTCCGTAATGACCTATGACCAGGACAATCTCGGGGAGTTTGCTCCTCATCTGCCAGCGAGCAGTTATCAGAACCAATGTCAGAGACGTCAGATCTACCCGAATCCTTTTCTGCAGCCATTGAGTACTGATCGCATGAATCAAATTCAGTCCTAGACAGATCTTGCTCGTCAACACTAAAATTACTCTCACTGTACCTTGAGCCGTAAGACCGTGTCCTACTCTCAACGGACAGGAAGTTTGTTATATCAGGGTAAACAGTAATGTGACTCCTTTGGACAACATCTGGTTGATCTACAACATCCAGCTCTGGATCTTTATTCCGATTATCTCCTTGCCCATCTATGTTATCTTCTGGAGTAGTCTGTCCTAAATCTCCTTCTAAGGTGGTTTGTCCAGTATCCGTCGTCACGCTAATACTTATGTCAGGACTCTTTTCTGTTCCCAGCTCCCACGGTGTATGTTCAGATGACAGAACGCGTCTTTGCCACCTGAAATCTGCCTCATTAATTTCCATGGATTCTCTGCTTGATTCTGCTCCATCTCTTAGCTCGTCAAGTCGCCTTAGAAGATGCTGGACATGAGTTTCTTTAAGACCTTTTCCTTGACTCATTTCATCCAGAGCTCCGAGCAATGCGCAGACACACGATACTGAGGCATAACAAGCTTCGATGCCCCCTTTCATACATGCTTCTGCCATCCCATCCATGATCCTACAAAACAAATCGCAAAGTACAAAGTGACATACATCATTCTTCTTGATGTGCTTTAACATATTAAAGCTTACATTCTACATGTAGAAGATAAAGAAGATGTAGCATCTTCTAAAATATCTGCTCAAGTACATACTTGTATTTCTCATTAAATAAATATATACACACACAAACACACACACACAGACACACACACACACACACATCTACATATAAATTAATAACGATACAGGATATCATTTTCTATATGCTTGAACTGTAAACTTCCTCCATTATTCCCCCTAAAAGTATATCAAAGTAGGGAAAATGTACTATTATATGCAACTGGCCAGAAAGAGTGGGTTCAATACATACAGGTATCAGAGACTGGCTGCAGGGGTCACACGGATGTACAGGACATAAGTGCTGCACTGCATTAACTAAAGATGGGGAGAAGAACCAGCAAGGATTTATTTATCTGCTATGATAATTTTTTGTAGCATTCCCTAACCATTATTAACAAGTATAATTCTACATTTTCACTGCTCAAAAAACAAATGAAAGATTTTGCAGGTAGCAAACGAGTACTTACAGCTTTAACAGGTCCAAATGTGACTTCCTCTTTGATATTGATCGTTTCCTGGTTTCTGGTTCAGAAATACATGGCCCGGCAAGATCAAAAAGTCTCTGTGGACTGCTGAGAATCTAGAGGAAGCGATAAGTGAACTGACTATGAAACATGTCCTGCAAAAACTCCTGCAATCTAATACTGTGTAATTCAGGAACATAAAAAAGCCGTGCCTATGTGAAACTTTCCACTGCTGCTCTGCCTGACTGCATCTAAAAACCAAGGTCAACAATGTAACAGGAGAATGCCACAAACTTATTAGTTGAAAATGTTCCGTTGATGCTCAATATACAATATAAAAGCAAAAGACGAGAAGGCTACACATAGAAATACGGGGTCCCAAGAGTTATCTGCATGCGTCAGTGTGCGCCCCGCTCCATACAAATCCTCAGACTTCTACCATAAGACGCTGATGGATGCAATAGAGTTGTGGATAAGAAGGGGTTAAATGCAGCGCTGCCGTAATAAAGTCTGGATAGCAGTATAATGGATTGTGACTTTTTTAGTAAAATTGGAACCCCTTCTCCACAATTTCATTACACATCTAGGTGGGGCTGTGGCAGCTGTTTCATGTGTTCTATAGTGATTGTAAAGGCCCCGTCACACTAAGCAACATCGCTAGCAACATCGCTGCTAACGAACAACTTTTGTGACGTTGCTAGCGATGTTGCTGTGTGTGACATCCAGCAACAACCTGGCCCCTGCTGTGAGGTCGTTGGTTGTTGCTGAATGTCCTGGGCCATTTTTTAGTTGTTGCTGTCCTGCTGTGAAGCACAGATCGCTGTGTGTGACAGCGAGACAGCAACAACTAAATGTGCAGGAGCAGGAGCCGGCTTCTGCAGAGGCTGGTAACCAATGTAAACATCGGGTAACCAAGAAGCCCTGTCCTTGGTTACCCGATATTTACCTTCGATACCAGCCTCCGCCGCTCTCACTGCCTGTGCTGCCGGCTCCTGCTCTGTGCACATGTAGCTAGCTGCAGGACACATCGGGTTAATTAACCTGATGTGTGCTGTAAGTAGGAGAGCAGGGAGCCAGCGCTAAGCAGTGTGCGCTGCTCCCTGCTCTGTGCACATGTAGCTGCAGCACACATCGGGTAATTAACCCGATGTGTGCTGTAACTAGGAGAGCAAGGAGCCAGCGCTAAGCATTGTGCGCTGCTCCCTGCTCTCTGCACGTGTAGCTGCAGCACACATCGGGTAATTAACCTAATGTGTGCTGTAAGTAGGAGAGCAGGGAGCCAGCGCTAAGCATTGTGCGCTGCTCCCTGCTCTGTGCACATTTAGCTGCAGCACACATCGGGTAATTAACCCGATGTGTGCTGTAGCTAGGAGAGCAAGGAGCCAGCGCTCAGTGTGCGCTGCTCCCTGCTCTCTGCACGTGTAGCTCCGTGCGGTGGTAACCAAGGTAAATATCGGGTTGGTTACCCGATATTTACCTTAGTTACCAAGCGCAGCATCTTCCACGCGGCGCTGGGGGCTGGTCACTGGTTGCTGGTGAGCTCACCAGCAACTCGGGTAGCCACGCTCCAGCGATCCCTGCCAGGTCAGGTTGCTGGTGGGATCGCTGGAGCGTCGCAGTGTGACAGCTCACCAGCAACCTCCTAGCAACTTACCAGCGATCCCTATCGTTGTTGGGATCGCTGGTAAGTTGCTTAGTGTGACGGTACCTTAACTATTCACAACCAAATAATGTGAGCCTTATTGTCTTTTTTAAATACCTGGGTAAGAAAGTATTGCGCTCTTTGTCTATTCCAGCCTTTTCACTCTGCGTTGACAGATGCAAAGGAGAGGGCTGTTCTTAATCAGCCACCTCCGCTCAGCCCAAAGGCCCTTATAAGTGGCATGTAGTAATGAGCAAGCACTACCATGCGCAGCTGCTCAGTACTCATAACAAGCAGATGGATGCTCAGATGGGTTCGAATCAAGTACCTGAGTATAATGGAAGTCAATGGGGTACTTGAGCATTTTTCTAGAAAATGTTCAGGAAAAATGCTTGAGCTTCCCATTGACTCCCTCTATACGTGGTACACGAGTAGAGCCCATGTGAGCATCTGACTGCTCATTACAAGTACCGAGCATCCGAGCATGGGTCGCTCATCACTAGTGGTGTGATTTGTCACCATTGGTTTTCAATTAGGTCAGACAAAAACACCCTAAAATGCTACCATTTTACTTGACTAAAAAGGGGGGGGGGTTGTTGTGACACAAGGCAGGGTGACCAAAATGGAAAAACAGCATCACATGTGAATAAGAACACAGTGTGGGGACAGGGGCTCCATGTAAATACCACAAAAACAATTACGGTAGATGTTAATATGACCTATCTGATACCACATCACATGGGGAAAATGCGATACTGGTGTGCAGAAAAATCAATGAATAAATAAAGCACAAATGGCTAAAGCACACTGTATCTCACAACCTACATGGTAGCAGGATAGAAGCAAATATGGAAGAAAGTAAAAGGAGGTATAGATGGTAACAATTACCTGATCGTGGAGGAGAGACCACTGACGAAGGTGACGCCGAAACGTGCGCGTCGGGGTTTGGCGTCGCATGTGCGGACAGGTTCTCCTCTCTCTTCCACGATTAGGTAATTTTTACCATCTATACCTCCTTTTACTTTCTTCCATATTTGCTTCTATCATGCTAGCACGTGGGTTGTGAGATACAGTGTGCTTTAGCCATTTGTGCTTTATTTATTCATTGATTTTCCTGCACACCAGTATCTCATTTTCCCCATCAGATAGCTCATATTAACATCTAATTGTTTTTGTGGTATGTACATGGAGCCCCTGCCCCCACACTGTGTTCTTTTTCACATGTGATGCTGTTTTTCCATTTTGGTCACCCTGCCTTGTGGCACAACCCCCCCCCCCTTTTTATTCAATAAAAGATTTATATTTTTACCTTATCGGTTTTTGTAGATTTTATTTCTACCCATCTGTGTTCCTATGTCATTATATCCGTAGGTCTACCTATATCCATTTAGCCCATACAGCCGTACACTATGCATTTGTGATGTATGTCTTTTCCTTCTTTTGGGTGATATGTATGGCTTTGATCTCTCTCGAAATTTTTTCATTTTACTTGACTGCATAGTCTTTTAAAAGATAAGCCAGTTGATGCCTTTAATACCCTAAAGTGCTACTGCATGTCATGATGCACTTCTACCTCCTCATCTTCTGAAAGTATTTCTGATCTAGCACCATCCTCTGATGGTTGATTGACAGGTTGTTGGCCATGTAGCAGAGCAAACAACCTATCACTCACCCAGAGGATAGTGGTGCTTGGCAGTGAATTCAGTGAAAGGCTATGTGGGCACTGAGCGTTTTTCGTGGCGTTTTTGCGCATTTTTCAGGTGCGCTTTTGAGGTCAAAAATGCATGACTTTGATTCCCCAGCAAATTCTATGACTTGTCATTTTTGCTCTCCACACACAGTTTTTTTCTTTCCTGTGTTTTAAGGCATTTTTCACCCATGCAATGCATTGGAAAAACCCAGCAAAACGCAGTGATCAAAATTACAGCAAAACGCAGCCACAAACGTGCGTTTTTACCGCTGCTTTTTTGTGCATTTTTTGCGGCCAAAAATCGCAGTGTTTTTGAGAAGTGCAAAAACGTCATAGTGCACACATAGCCTTAAGGCCGCTTTACACACTGCGATATCGGTACCGATATTGCCAGCGTGCGTACCCGCCCCCATCGGTTGTGCGACACAGGCCAATCGCTGCCCGTGTCGCACAACATCGCCCGGACCCGTCACACGGACTTATCTTCCCTGCGATGTCGCTGTGACCGGCGAACCGCCTCCTTTCTAAGGGGGCGGTTCGTTCAGCGTCACAGCGACGTCACAGCAGCGTCACTGAACCGCCGCCCAATAGAAGCGGAGGGGCGGAGATGAGCGGGACGTAACATCCCGCCCACCTCCTTCCTTCCGCATTGTAGCCGGGACGCAGGTAAGGTGAGGTTCCTCGTTCCTGCGGTGTCACACGGAGCGATGTGTGCTGCCGCAGGAACGAGGAACAACTTCGTTACTGCTGCAGTAACGATATTTGAGAATGGACCCCCATGTCACCGATGAGCGATTTTGCACGTTTTTTCTACAATGCAAAATCGCTCATAGGTGTCACACGCAACAGCATCGCTAAAGCGAGCGGATGTGCGTCACAAAATCCGTGACCCCAACGAGATCACTTGAGCGATGTCGTAGCGTGTAAAGCCCGCTTAAGGCTGAGGAGCTGGAAGTGCAAAAATCACGCCTCAATAACTTTAGGGATAAAGGGGTAAACTGTCCAATAATATTTAGCCGATTTATGTTTTAAAGTATAAAACATTCATGGCTTCATAGCTGCCTTGAATGACCAATGTAATTTTTAGGGATATGAAATCATGTGACTGGATAGAATATAAAATGCAGACCACAACAGCACTCGGCAGAGTGAGTGCTCCTGTTGTCGGACAAGACGGTATAGATATTTGGATATATTAATTCAGCCAACGGCTATCTATTGTTTATGTACCCCCTTAGCATATATAGAATAATCCAGGCGTCTAAAGAATAAAAAAGGAAAATCAATCCTCTCTTGGATCAATGACACTTACCTCCTTCATAATTTTGATGGCTTCCACTCGATTTTGTGGTGGTGCATACAGCAGAATGCGGTGGTACAGCGACTGAAGGACAGGTCTCATAGATTCAACAGAACCCATAAGTCGCACTAACTCAGCTGCAATGTAATAAATAGTTCTGGCAACTGGTCCGCTCAGAGCCGGTGCAGTAGAAGAACATGCTGATCCCCGTCCCTGGTCTGCTACTCCGGTTGATTGACATTCTGAATCCACATAGGTGTTATTATGGGCGGAGGTTATTGTTTTATCATGGACTGGATTTCCGAGGATCACTACAAGAGCTGGACAGAGGTGCTTCCTTGAAAACAAAAATGACATATCTTGAATAAAAAGCTAAGTGGAGTAAGGAATATCAAGAATCAAAACACTATCTGGCAGCCACTCATCATTGTGACCAAAAGTGGCCCAAAGAAATTAGCATACAGCCTAAAAAAAAAAAATAATCAAGGTAAAAAAAAAAATGCCAATAGTCTTAATAAATGCAGTTTATCGATTTCTAAATGGATACTTACCATATCAAGTCCATGAAGCCCTTATGGCTATGCATTGTAGGGGATGAGCTGTTCAGCATTGAAAGAATACATTCCAAATACAGGAGCTGCAGGGGGTGATTCTCACTGCAAAGAGCACATAATGTGAATGTGACAGACGGACTGCTAGTTCGAAAAAGCTACAGCATATGTGATCAATCTAATATTCCGGCACAGGCCTAACACTTAAAGCACACTATCTGACCTGTATACAAAATGTATTAGTAAAAAAGAAAACAATAATACATGACTTACTTAATAACCGCCTGCAACTTGTCACAAAGGACCGTGAGGACAGACACAACGTCATCACACAGCGACTCTACGGACGGTCCAGATTCTGGGTTATAGAAGAAAGCATCAATAAAAAGCCAAAACACAATAATTAAAAAAAAAAAAAAGTTGTATTATATTTCCAGCAAACAATACATTATAAAACATATGATAAAATACATTCAAATTAAATCCCTAACCTTCTCACTTTCTTAATCTAAAGAGATAGGAGTGAGTAAGGCTATGTGCACACGTTGCTTTTTTTTCAGCGCGGAAAAAAACGCACCCTCTGGCAGAGGGGAGAATTGTAAACAATGCTTTTTGAGAAAAAGGCATCGAAAACGCATGCGTTTTTCATACGTTTTTTTAGGTGCGTTTTTTAAGACTTGTCAGTGTTAATAAAGTTGGTTGAACACAGACCTTTGGAAAAAAAAACCTGTGATGTCATTTCCTTCTCCACATTCTGTTTGGATAAATGGGAGGGCTTGGAATGGAAGGAGCACCATTTGAATTTTGGAAAAGTTGAAATAAACTTCGCGCACCATGTCACATTAGCAGAGCCCCTTGGGTACCTATACGTCAGAAAACCCCTACAAGTGACCCCATTTTAGAATCTGCACCCCTCAAGGATTTTATTCAGGAGTATATTAAGCATTTTGAATCCACAGCTACTTCACCCAAAATGTTGCTGTAGCAACAATATTCTCACTTTTAGGCCCGTTTCACACGTCAGTGAAAAACACTGACGTTTTTCACTGGCGTGTAAAACACGCACATGTCCCTCCGTGTGCCGTGAATCACGGCACACATGGGTTGTCTAAGTGCAATCCGGGCTCCGTTCTCCGTGGCCCGTGATTGCACTTAGAGATTAACTCACCTGTGCCCGCTCCCGCTTTCCATGGTGCTGATCGCTCCCGCGGTGCAGCATCCGGCCGGCCTTGACCCCCGCAGCAGCTGCTTCCGGGTCAGCTGTGTCGCACATCATGAATATGCGCGACAATAATGAGCCGGCTCAGAAGCAGCAGGGAGAACGGGCTGCAGAGGACATCGCTGGACGCCGGGTGAGTTAAAATGATTTTTATTTTAAAAGCATGTTTTTTTCTGGCACGTGTTACACAGACCACACCACTGCGTGGTCCGTGGAACATCAGTGATGCCAGAAAAAAATGGACATGTCTCCGTACGGCAATCACGCACACGCAGGTACGCCGCACGGAGACACATGCAGTGAAAAATCACTGACATGTGAGCAGACCCATTGATTATAATGGGTCTGCGTATGTCAGTGATTCTGGTACGTTTAAAAAAAAAAGCACAAACGTCCCAGAATCACTGACGTGTGAAAGAGGCCTAAGGCTATGTGGCCATGATCCAGCGACACGGCGTCTAGTACACAATGTCAGTCTTCCTGCAGCTGCCCACGCCCACGATTTGGGTTCAGGCTGCTGTGGAGCTCTATGCTACCTGCAGAGCACACTCATCTCCGCAGCATAAATTGACATGCTGAGGCTCGGGAAGCTGCGCCACCGGTCAGTTTATGCTGCGGAGAAAAGAAGCACAGTGGGCATGAGATTTCTAAAAATCCTTCCACTGTGCTTCTACTGCACAACACAGCGTTATGGACGCAGGGAAAACACTCAGCGCCCAAAACGCTGCAAACCCTGATTGTGGGCACACAGCCTAAAAAGCGTCAATGGATGAATGGATGTCAAATATATATAACGTCCCACCCCCGCCTGCATATTCTAAGCTGGCACCTTTAGTACCTTTCATGTGGCACTAAAGGGTGCCTAGCTTAGTATTTATCCAATAAAAAAAAAAAAAAAACAATGAAAAAAATGGCGTGGGGTCCCCCCTATTTTTGATAGCCAGTCAGGGTAAAGCAGACAGCTGTAGCCTGCAAACCACAGCTGGCAGCTTCATCTTGGCTGGTGATCAATTTGGAGGGCTCCCCAGGCTTTTTTTTTTTATTTATAAATAAAGAATTAAAAAAAAAATAACGTGGGGTCCCCCCAAATTAGATCACCAGCCAAGGTGAAGCTGACAGCTGGGGTCTGGTATTCTCAGGGTGGGAAGAGCCATGGTTATTGGACTCTTCCCAGCCTAAAAATAGCAGGCCGCAGCCGCCCCAGAAGTGGCGCATCCATTAGATGCGCCAATCCTGGCGCTTCGCCCCAACTCATCCCGCGCCCTGGTGCGTTGGCAAACGGGGTAATAAATGGGGTTGATACCAGATGTGTAATGTCACCTGGCATCAAGCCCAGCAATTAGTGATGTCACGGCGTCTATTAGATACCCGACATAACTAATTGACAGTAAACAAAAGCAAAAAAAAATGACAAAAAATTTTTTATTAGAAAAAACACTCCCCAAATCATTCCCTTGTTCTCCAATTTATTCAAAAAAATTGAAAAAAATGGGTCCGCAGAAATCCATATGGATGTCCCACGTCACCTCTGGACCTTCTAGAATATGGGGGCACGTTCAGGGAACATATCCCCCATTTTCTAGGAGGGCAGACCCTCCATTTGAGGAGAGTGGGTGCCAAAAATCTGCACCCACTCTCCCCGGGTCACAGCTGCAGAGTGCCGAGCAGCCAGCACAGCTCTCTGAACACAGTGCTGGCTGTCAGCTGCTCTGCACATGTGACCGACCGGCGTCTGCTGTGAAGGAGGAGGAGGCCACGGGGGATCAGCGCTGCAACCGGACAGGTAAGGGGGAATACCGGGGGAATAGGGGGTGACCGGGCAGGGCCTGGGGGGCATTTTTCTGTCGCATGTGTTATTGCACATGCGACAGAAATCATAGGAGCAGGGCGGCCGGTGCGCTACTGTGCGCGCGGCCATGTTGGATTTTCGGGAGGGGGGTCGGGGGTCGGGGCGGGCACTTTGGAGACACCGGGGGCTTTCCTGGACTTTGCAAGGAAGTGAGGTCAACAGGAAACCTCTTGACCTCACTTCCAGGTAAATGCCTGCGTTCTGGCGTGCCGACAAAGGCCGCGGACTGCAACAAAAAAGCAGCTCACTGCGGTGTAGCTGCGTTCTGACCCCACATCATTGATTCAATGGGGGAGAGAACGCAGCCACACCGCACAAAAGAAGTGACATGCTGCTTTTCTTTCCGCACCGATTTTTGGCATCCAAAACGCTGCGTTTAGAAACGCAGCATGTGCACTGATTTTTCGGCTTTTTCATACACTTTGCTGGGAAAGCTGAAAGCATGCAATTTGCCACTGAAACGCTGCGGTTCTAAACGCAGCGTTTCCGCGGTAAAAAACGCAATGTGTGCACACAGCCTTAAAGAATAAAACAAATAATAGGACCAGGAGAGAAGAAGAGGACAAGAACTCTAGTGTCACTTATGGGATGTCGTAATCCTGAAAGTCAGTATCGAGCCTTTTTCTGAATTAGGATAAGAAGCCAAACCAGAAACTCTATTTGCAGACATGTGGATCAGGCCATTTGCCCATCACTGAAAATTATGAGTATTCGTGTGGATGGGTGAGAGGCATCTAACAAGTGGTTGAAGAGTTAAAATTTCTCCTTGTGGAGACTGTCAAGTGGACATAGGGAAACCTATAGGTCATATAATGTGCCTCTTGGAATTTAAATATGTAAATATCCTATTCAGAGAGGCAGACAACATGAACTATAGTGCCATCTTTTCGAGGCAATTGATGAATGTGGTGCAAGTCATATCAGATTACTTGCACACGTTGAGTATTTGGTCAGTTTCTTACCTCAGTATTTGTAACACAAAACCAGGAGTGGGACAATCAGAGGAAAAGTGTAATAGAAACACGGGCACCTCTTCTGTATTATTACCCACTGCTGGTTTTATCTTACAAATACTGAGGTAAAAACTCAGCGAATACTCAAAGTGTGCATGTGGCTTATTCCAACTGCTGTATGTGGTGCAAGTTATATAAGGCCACATTCACACATTTAATATTTGGTGAGTTTTTTTCCTCAGTATTTGTAAGATAAAATCAGGAGTGGGTAATAATACAGAAGTGGTGTTCATCTTTCTATTATATTTTTCCTCTGATTGTTCCACGCCTGGTTGTATCTTACAAATACTGAGGTAAAAAACTCACCAAATAGAGTCCAACAATAGAGATAGGGCAGCACTCACCAACGTCCAGTAAAAAATACTTTATTTATTCATGGTGCAGGTAAAAAGGCAGGAGCAGAGTTGACAGCAGGGCCCCCTCATGGACGACAGCCGTTTCGCGTGTACTCACGCTTCCTCGGGTCCATATGGACAGGCATAGACTGCCGCCTTATGAGGGGGTTGCGTCCAGTCTACATCACTGCCCAATTAAAAACAGCTGAGAAGTATAACACATCAAGCAAGTGCAACTTGCAAATAACATCAAGTGGACAATCCAAAAGAACTGTCCACATATATATAAAAGAAAGGACACATGTTAGTCATACAAAGCAAACATTTTTTACAAAAAAACTGAAAGATCATTTTTGTCATTTAAACCCAAAAATTTATCTGAAAGGGAAATCCGGTTATTCTGGACAGTTAAATCTCTGCACTCGTATATTGAATGCAACAGAGTTCCCCGAGGTTTGCGGGTGACCAAGACTTTGTCCCACTTTCAGGATGATGCAGCTTTTATTAGCCAGTGGGAAAAAATCCAGTTGGACTGCTCTATGCAATTGCTGCGTTTGGTCCTCAAGAAAAATGAGGACGATTATAAAACTGTGAATGCTGAACTGGAGAGGACTGAAACCCGCTCACGTGTAACCGAGGAATATTGGCTCTCGTTGGTCCAAAAAGTTGGACAAAAAATTAATCGGGGTTCAAACCGATATTAAAAATAAAAAGAGGGAAAAATTCCTACGGGACAAAAGGGATTATGAGTTGAATCAGGTGTTTTGCTGGACGAAGGAGAGATCTAATGTGTATAAACAAAAAACTTACATGAAACGTAGGCGTCCAGGAGGGGTTGGCAGAGGGTACTGGACAACCGACTCAGAGTCCAGTGGCTCGGAGGAGGTGGCCGGCCCTGCTCCCAATCCTCCTCACCCACCCCCAGCCCCTTTAGGAGGCGCACAAGAAGGGGAAGTGGGAAGGGGAAAAAGAAAGGGAGGACGCAAGAGGAAATTCGTTTCATGGAAACAGTAGACTTGTCTCCCTTGTCCGCCACAAACACCTGCTCTGTTGTTAACCTTTCCAGTCATACACTTACACCTGACATGATTGCCGTCTTGTCCAGAGGATTAAAATTTTTTGTACCAGAGAAATTTGATTATGCCACCTTTAAGATAGACCTATATAAAGCCATCCGAAAAATCCATTTATATAAGCAATTTAGGGGCAAATCTGTGGCACCTTTCTCCAGCTCGGAGGGGCTCACATCCGCCGGACTGGATCACAGTGCCTTTGATTGCACCGCAGCTTTTGGGATGGATACGGTCAGTGATGCCAGATTGCTTCTCAGCTTAGTAGATGAAGTTCCGGATCAGTCAGAGGTTCTGGGTTTGTCCCCTCTTCCCCCTCTCCCCTTCTCCAAAGGGGTAAAATCCAATTTTTATCCTCCTACCTCACCAGGTAACCTGATTGACTTCTTTCAGGACGCTGTCCTGAAGGACGTTGATGCATTGCTATACCCCGAGTCCCCTCACAATCTCAGTAAAACTGAGTGGTCTGCGATTCAGACAATGAAACAATGGGGAGACACCATTTTCCGCGAGGCGGACAAAGGGGGCAACATGGTCCTGCTGAGCCGGGCGTACTATATTGAGGAAGCTAACCGTCAGCTGTCGGATACCAGTACGTACACCCCCCTCCCTGCTGACCCCACACATGGGTTTAAAAAGCAACTTAAGCGGCTTTTGGACAAGTTCTTACAGTTAGAGTTTTTGACTCCCAAACTGGCAGAGAGGCTCTTTCCCATTTTTCCCACGAAACCCCACTGGTATTTTATCCCCAAGGTCCATAAAAACAAGGAGAGACCTCCGGGCCGTCCCATAGTGGCGGGCATAGGCTCCTTAACGGAGCCTCTGTCCCACTATGTGGATTGGTTGTTGCGCCCGGTTTTGACTAGTATACCGTCTTACATCAAGGACACCGGAGAATTTGTTTCCTTTGTAAAGGGTATTGCCTGGCAGGAAAGTTTCTCACTCGCGTCAATTGACGTAGAGAGTCTATATACTCGTATTCCGCAAGCCATGGGGATAGATGCTGTGGACAGTGTTTTGAAAAGGTGTGGGAAGAGTTCTCTCTTTTGTCAGTTTGTGGGAGAAGCTTTGGACTTCATCCTAAGCAAGAATGCGTTCACGTTCCTGGATAGGTGGTTCTTGCAGTGTGGGGGCACAGCAATGGGTACGCCCGTTGCTTGTGCCCTCGCAAACATTTTTTTGGGAGTCTTTGAAAGTAAGTATGTCTTTGTCGCTTCTAATCCTTTCCTCTGGTTCATCAAATTTTATCTGAGATATGTGGACGACATATTCGTTGTGTGGGATGGCTCCTCTGAAAAATTTTCTGAATTTGTTAGTTACCTTAACACAATGAATATGTCGTTCACCTCAGATTACGGGGGTCAGTCTTTAAATTTCTTGGATGTTGCTGTCACTATTGAGGAGGGGTGTGTACAAACCAAAGTATACCGTAAGCCGACTGCTTCCAATGCCCTGTTGCATTTTGGTAGTGCTCACCCGGTATATACAAAAAATGCACTTCCATATAGTCAGTTTGTGAGACTGCGCCGCATCAATAACAACGATGCGGTTTTTTTGCAGCAATCGGAGGACTTAAAAGGAAGATTGAGGGCAAGAGGGTACCCAGAACATGTTATACGATCTGCTTTTGATAAATGCGTATTAAACCACGCTGAACGTGATGTTACTGGCACCGCAGACCGGCCCCCAAGAAGAATGCAGCCACGTAGATTTATTTTTAATTTTAAATTTGGTCCACTCGAGTCTGTGATAAAAAATGCCCTACATAGAAATTGGCACATCTTGGAGCAGGATACCGATCTCAGCGAAATGACTGCTAAAAAACCCCTGGTTACTTACCGAAGGGGCAGTAATCTGAAAGATGTGCTGGTCAGAAATAGGCTGTCGCAGCCATCTACTTGGTTAGAAAGGGATAGCCCCGTTGGCAATTATAGATGTGGGTACTGCACGTTCTGCAGTTCACACATAACAGGTAAATCGATCACTGTTGGATGCTCTGTGCATAACGTCAATCGTTTTATTTCATGCAAAACAAATTTTGTTGTGTATGTGGTCTTTTGTGGCTGTGGACGATTTTACATCGGAAAAACCATCAGGCCGATGTATGTCAGGTTTAAAGAACATTATAATTCTGTAAAATCTGGTAAAGGCTCCCCTCGGCTTATTGAGCATGTGCGCAGTTCACACAATGGAGATCCTAATGTCCTACGGTTTGCAGGCTTAGGCTACTTTCACACCTCCGGTTTTTGCTATGCGGCACAATCCGGCACTTTACAGGAAAATCGCAACCGGTTTTTTTTGCTGCCGGTTGCGATTTTCCTGCATAGACCTTAATTGGTGCCGCATTGTGCCGCATGGCCTTGCGTTCCGTCCGGTTTTTGCCGCATGCGGCAGATTTAGCCGATGCGGTGGCCGGATGGAACGTTCCCTGGCACGTTTTTTGCTCCGGCAAAAAAAAACCGCATCGCGCCGCATCCGGCCGATGCGGCGCTTTTCCCAATGCATCCCTATGGATGCCGGATGCGGCGCGATGCGGCAAAAACCGCATCCGGCCGCCGCATGCGGTTTTTGCCACTGCGCATGCTCAGTAGCATGCCGCAAGCGGCAAAAACCGGACCGGCCGCATGTAAAAAACTTATGCAAAGGATGCGGTGTTTTCACCGCATCCGTTGCATAGGCTTAACAGCCGGATTGAGCCGCACCGCTCAAACCGGATGTGTGAAAGTAGCCTTAGAGAGAATCAGTTTACCTCCACAAGGGGGCGACCTGCATAAGATGCTGTTGCAAGCCAAGGCGAGACTTATTATCAAGTACAGAGCCCAAGGTAATTTGGGTTTAAAATGACAAAAATGATCTTTCAGTTTTTTTGTAAAAAATGTTTGCTTTGTATGACTAACATGTGTCCTTTCTTTTATGTATACAGTTAGGTCCAGAAATATTTGGACAGTGACACAATTTTCGCGAGTTGGGCTCTGCATGCCACCACATTGGATTTGAAATGAAACCTCTACAACAGAATTCAAGTGCAGATTGTAACGTTTAATTTGAAGGTTTGAACAAAAATATCTGATAGAAATTGTAGGAATTGTACACATTTCTTTACAAACACTCCACATTTTAGGAGGTCAAAAGTAATTGGACAAATATAAACCAAACCCAAACAAAATATTTTTATTTTCAATATTTTGTTGCGAATCCTTTGGAGGCAATCACTGCCTTAAGTCTGGAACCCATGGACATCACCAAACGCTGGGTTTCCTCCTTCTTAATGCTTTGCCAGGCCTTTACAGCCGCAGCCTTCAGGTCTTGCTTGTTTGTGGGTCTTTCCGTCTTAAGTCTGGATTTGAGCAAGTGAAATGCATGCTCAATTGGGTTAAGATCTGGTGATTGACTTGGCCATTGAAGAATGTTCCACTTTTTTGCACTCATGAACTCCTGGATAGCTTTGGCTGTATGCTTGGGGTCATTGTCCATCTGTACTATGAAGCGCCGTCCGATCTACTTTGCGGCATTTGGCTGAATCTGGGCTGAAAGTATATCCCGGTACACTTCAGAATTCATCCGGCTACTCTTGTCTGCTGTTATGTCATCAATAAACACAAGTGACCCAGTGCCATTGAAAGCCATGCATGCCCATGCCATCACGTTGCCTCCACCATGTTTTACAGAGGATGTGGTGTGCCTTGGATCATGTGCCGTTCCCTTTCTTCTCCAAACTTTTTTCTTCCCATCATTCTGGTACAGGTTGATCTTTGTCTCATCTGTCCATAGAATACTTTTCCAGAACTGAGCTGGCTTCATGAGGTGTTTTTCAGCAAATTTAACTCTGGCCTGTCTATTTTTGGAATTGGTGAATGGTTTGCATCTAGATGTGAACCCTTTGTATTTACTTTGATGGAGTCTTCTCTTTACTGTTGACTTAGAGACAGATACACCTACTTCACTGAGAGTGTTCTGGACTTCAGTTGATGTTGTGAACGGGTTCTTCTTCACCAAAGAAAGTATGCGGCGATCATCCACCACTGTTGTCATCCGTGGACGCCCAGGCCTTTTTGAGTTCCCAAGCTCACCAGTCAATTCCTTTTTTCTCAGAATGTACCCGACTGTTGATTTTGCTACTCCAAGCATGTCTGCTATCTCTCTGATGGATTTTTTCTTTTCTTCAGCCTCAGGATGTTCTGCTTTACCTCAATGGAGAGTTCCTTAGACCGCATGTTGTCTGGTCACAGCAACAGCTTCCAAATGCAAAACCACACACCTGTAATCAACCCCAGAACTTTTAACTACTTCATTGATTACAGGTTAACGAGGGAGACGCCTTCAGAGTTAATTGCTGCCCTTAGAGTCCCTTGTCCAATTACTTTTGGTCCCTTTAAAAAGAGGAGGCTATGCATTACAGAGCTATGATTCCTAAACCCTTTCTCCGATTTGGATGTGAAAACTCTCATATTGCAGCTGGGAGTGTGCACTTTCAGCCCATATTATATATATAATTGTATTTCTGAACATGTTTTTGTAAACAGCTAAAATAACAAAACTTGTGTCACTGTCCAAATATTTCTGGACCTAACTGTATGTGGACAGTTCTTTTGGATTGTCCACTTGATGTTATTTGCAAGTTGCACTTGCTTGATGTGTTATACTTCTCAGCTGTTTTTAATTAGGCAGTGATGTAGACTGGACGCAAGCCCCTCATAAGGCGGCAGTCTATGCCTGTCCATATGGACCCGAGGAAGCGTGAGTACACGCGAAACGGCTGTCGTCCATGAGGGGGCCCTGCTGTCAACTCTGCTCCTGCCTTTTTACCTGCACCATGAATAAATAAAGTCTTTTTTACTGGACGTTGGTGAGTGCTGCCCTATCTCTATTGTTGGACTCTATCCAGGAACTTTTTTTGCTTGGGGGATAAGCACCACCTGCCCAGTGTATGTGGAGGATTACCGCCTGCCGTCTACACAAGCAACACGGCGGATGCCCAGGGGTGGGTAGCTGCGGCAATTTCTGTTGATTTATCTGAAAAAACTCACCAAACACTCAACATAGGCACATGGCCTATATAACTTGCACCACATTCATTAATTGTATTAGGCCACATGCACGAGCTGAGTATTTGGTGAGTTGTTTTACCTCAGTATCTATAAGTCACAACCAGGAGTGGGTAAAAATATAGAAACATGGGCACCACTTCTGTTATACTTTCCTCTGATTGTTCCACTCCTGGTTTTGACTTATAAATACTGAGGTAAAATACTCACCAAACACTGAACATGGGCACATGACCTAATAGAATTCATGAATGGTGCAAGTCCTATATGGTCACATTCACACACTGAGTATAGTGGAACCTTGGTTTAAGAGTAACTTGGTTTGAGGGCGTTTTGCAAGATAAGCAAAGCTTTTTACAAATTTTGTAACTTGGTTTAAGAGCAATGCTTTACAAGAAGAGCAAATTCCCACCGTGCACACGTCTGGTTCTGTCCTTTCACCACGGTCTGACCCGCTCTGGAGGTAACTTTCTGTACATATGTACTGTATACTGTACACAATATACCACTGTACAGTATATACTATATAGCATGTCTATCAATTTGCCTTTGTGGATATAGTATCGTACTTTCTTTCTGCTAACAATACAGCACATTGCTTGGACTGTACCTCCCGCACACCAACAATTCTATTGTAAGATAATGTGCAGTTTAATTTGTTTTATGTTTTTTACTGTACAGTATTTTGTATCAGTGTACTGTAATAATTTTATATGAATACAGTACATTATTTTGTATTACTGTAATGAGTCTGTATAAATATAGTAAATATTTTTGGGTTGTGGAACAAATTGTCTGCGTTTCAATTATTTCCTATGGGAAAATTCGCTTTGATATAAGAGCAACTTGGTTTTACAAGCGCACTCCGCTAACGAATTATGCTCGTAATCCAAGGTTCCACTGTATTTGGTGAATTTTTTTCCCTCAATATCTGTAAGATAAAGCCAGGAGTGGGTAATAATACAGAGTGGTGCTCGTGTTTCTATTATACTTTTCCTCTGACTGTACCACTCCTCGTTTTGTCTTACAAATTCTAAGGTAAAAAAAACTCACCAAAAACGCAACATGTACACATAAATTTCAAATTAAGTACACCCATCTCCTTAGGCCTAAAAGATCTGTTGGATGCATGCACTTAGCACTGTGAAATCTGATGGCAGATCTGCTTTTAATAGCATCTGCAGAATTAGGATGTTTATTAGAACATTTTCAGCACATTCTGTCATCATACTGCTGTATAAGAGATATTTGACCATTTCCAGATAGAAAAACATACTATGTATGTGATATACACTCCTTAGCACTGAAATTGCAAGCCAAGATAGAAAAGTCGAGGAATTATGGACAGGATAGACAGAGATGATAATGATATGTTAATGATAAAAAATGTACACTGGAGTCCTGGGTTCAATCCCCAACTGTATAAGTTTGCAAGTGCTCTCCAGGTTTGTCTAGTACAACTTATAGATAGGTTAAGAAGGTTTTTATTAAGTTCTTGGCATGTATAGGATACCATCAGCCACTGTGATGGTTCCCTTCTACAGCTGCTAAATACATTGGCACTATTTAGTATGACTGACAGGGCAGAGCCTTCCTACCTGCTCCGCGCTCATTGCATCAGGCAGGTCATCCCTAAAAGCCAGTCAGTCTGACGCTACGGGTACACTCACACGAGCGTTGAAATCGGACGAGTGAAACGCGAGAAATTCTCGCGTTGCACTCTGACGACTACTAGTCAATGAGGGAGAGCATGTGGTCAGCTTTTCTCGCATCCAGATTCTGGATGCGAGAAAAGCGGCAGCATGCTGCGATTTGATCCAGGATACGTCAGAGACTCACCAATACAAGTCAATGGGTGCAAGGAAAAAACTGATGTCACACACATGGACCATCCGAGTGAGATCCGTTTTTCTAAATGCAATCCTATCATGTAGCACAGAACACTGTAAATGCTCCTGTACATGACTGTAAATGAGTAACAGCTGCTGAGGAAAAAAATGGATTGCACACTGACAGCACACTGACAGCACATGGATGACAAGTGTGAAAAAATCGTCCTACTCTCGCAAATGAGAATGGGACCGTATTTTCATACGTTCGTGTGAGTCCAGCCTACCGCTGTAGGGAGTACCGGGGGGGACACCAGGCTTTTTTTTCCATTTTTTATCGACATGTATTTTACATTTTGAAGAGGAAATCTTTATAAAGTGCCATTTTTTTTTCTTATTGAGCACAGGCAGTGAACAAAATGACATGCTGCTGTCTCTTCAGGAGACTAGTCTTTTTTAGAGTTTTCTAAGCTCATTTTTGGTGTCTGTGGCTGCCGATTTTTGAGCAATTCTCCATGGTCTTCTGGGGAATCTTTTTTACTGGCGTAAGACATGGCATATCCAACCAATATAGAAAATCTGAGTTTATTTGTGACAGTTATTGTTCCAATACGTTGTGTTCTGCCTTTACAGAAATGTAGCTGCCACGGTGGATATACTTGCTAATAGATGGTCCTTGTGTTGCATAGTTCAGCATCTGAAAGCTTCATTCTTACAATTCAGAAAAGGATTCATCTGATAGAATTTACATACCTTGACTACGGAATTCCAAAAGAGCTTCTTGGATTTCTGTATTCTGTAAAAATTATACATAATGTTTAAGAACGCTACTTTAGAATTCATTACACAAAAACCTAACAGACATAGTCTACGAGCAGTGAAGAACGCTTGGAAGTCACCCACGAAATGTCGAAGCAATACTTTGAGACTAATGAGCAAAGGAAGCAAACAAGGGTTGATCTATTTTTATTTACTATTTTTCAGGGTAATACGGTATCTTAAAATTAACCAGTCATGTACCCAAATGCTTTAAACCTGCAGAAGTAGAATTTATCTGGAGTGTAATAACGTTTTAGAGCTGTGCGGCCACCACAGTGAAAGCTCAGTTAGGGTATGTGCGCACGTTGCTTTTTACCTGCTTTTTACCTGCTTTTTTGCTGCTTTTTCTTCTGCGCTGTTTAATGCCAAAATGGATATGTTCTTCTATTCAAGCAAAGTCTATGGGAATTTGGGTTTCTTGTTCACACTATGTTGTTCAAAATGCTGCCTTTTTGTGGCAGAACTTTGGTCAAAAACTCAGCTTTGCAGTGCAAATCCCAAATGGCAAAAACAATTGACATGTTGCTTCTTTGAAAAGCTGAGTTTTTGACCAAAGTTCTGCCACAAAAAGGCAGCATTTTGAACAACATAGTGTGAACAAGAAACCCAAATTCCCATAGACTTTGCTTGAATAGAAGAACACATCCATTTTGGCATTAAACAGCGCAGAAGAAAAAGCAGCAAAAAAGCAGGTAAAAAGCAGGTAAAAAGCAACGTGCGCACATACCCTTACTCAGCTTTCAGTCATAGAGGGCCAGCTTCAGTTACCAGTCAGTCCACAGTGAGCGGCAGCTGTAACCACACCCTGGCACTGACTGACAGCCAGCTCTGTACTAATGCACTGTAGAGCTGGCTGTCGGTTAGTGTCAGGGCGTGGTTACAGCTGCCCCTCACTGTGGACTGTGGTGAAGGCAGCCGCAGCGGTCACGCCTTTATGATTGAAAGCCAGAGGCTGTCGGAAGAAATAAAAGTTAATTTTCTTCCCAATAGCTAGGATTTCAGTTTGGGGGCTGCATTGCTTCAGACTGCTATTAACCCCATATCTGCAGGTTAATAGCATTTTGGGCACGGTAGGTCTCCTTTAAAGCAGACCTCATCATGTTATTGAGCCAGAGGAGCAGTGTATAGTGATATATAAAGTACTGGTCAAATGTCTGGTCATAGAAAGTTGAATTTAATGCATACACTTGCTATGGCATTACTCTTAAAGGCAATCTGTCAGTAGGATCAACCCTCCTAGGCCATCTATATGGGCATGTAGGTCAATGAAGCTGAAAAAAAATTATACTTTGGTACAGTATACGTGATCAGATATCTTATTCCAGAGAAATCCAATTTTTTTTTTCTTATATGTAAATGAGCTGTGAAGATCTATGGGCGGGACATAGATCTCCTTGAGAATCTGCCTCAAATACTTATTTTACATGAAAGTGGGCATTACCAGTGTAAGACATGTAATTATTATTATTATTATTTATTATTATTATTTATTATTATAGCGCCATTTATTCCATGGCGCTTTACAAGTGAAAGAGGGTATAGGTACAACAATCATTAACAGTACAAGACAGACTGGTATAGGAGGAGAGAGGACCCTGCCCGCGAGGGCTCCCAGTCTATAGGGAATGGGTGATGGTACAATAGGTGAGGACTGATAGTTTACTCCTAATCTACATGTCTCACACTGGTAACTCCTCTTTTCTTTTAAAATAAGCTCTGGAGGCAGACTCTCAGAGAGATCAGCGTCTGGTCCATAGATCTTAACAGATCATTTGCATATTAAGAAAAACATGGATTTCACTTGAATAAGACATTGGATTGCAGATATCAAGGTATCATTTTATTCAACTTCCTTTGACCAACATTCTCATATAGATGGCCTAGGGTTGATCCTAGTGACATATTCCCTTTAAGAGTAATACCAAATCAAATATAGATGGGTCTGACCATTCGGGAAACAAACATGCCAACATATAGATGGCACTGAATTTCCATGTTAATAATCTTTGAGACATTGAACAGTTGTGTTTATATCATTCACGGCATCTCTATAAATATGTTCTTTCAGTCCAGCTGTTTTCACGCTGCATATTGAATAAGAGAACATATATACTACAACATATGGCCACTATAAAGGTGTCTACTGACTCCACGGGGCTGGAAACGCCCTACTGCCTTGAAAGTTTGATGGGATGATTAACTAACATATGGTAACGCCAGAAGGCACTTTTCAATTCTAAAAGAATTAACCAGTTATACTCTCACACACAATCGCTTTGGAAGGCATTAAATAAATAAACGTAAGAGATTGGTGAAGAGCTTTTTCCCATCATATATTTGTTTTAATAGAAAAACGTAGCAGGTACTAATAATATCTTACCTTGGACTGTTCATTATACAAGACTCTAGCACCATAATCCCATGTACCAATGACAATAGCTCTTGGCATCACTGCTAAATGAGATACAAGGGCCATCCAAATGGCATGTGCTATTTATTAAATTGGCGTCTTGTTATGTGGTAAAGGGGCCTTTAAGCCTATCAGGCACCATGACCAGGATGGACTGCCATCACTACACCCCTTAAATTGGAGGCAAAGTACATCCACATCTCTATGAATATGGATGTGTACCCAATAATCCCACAGACCTGTATTCGCGCTGCCCTTTTCTTGCTAAGCTTTTGGATCAGAAACTCCACTTGGTTTCTGCTTTAAATACTCCTAAAAAAAAAAAAAAACACCTCAGCATC